>NC_086455.1:7458999-7722242 GCF_028390025.1 Pseudophryne corroboree | reverse complement strand
CATTACATCACACTGAATTGCTCCTTATTCACATTACACCACACCCTATTGCTCTTTATTCACATTAGACGACACAGTAGTGCCCTTTCTATACGCAACGCTACATAGTAGAGCACCTTATACACATAATGCTACACATTAGTAATGCATTTATACACAATTCCACACAGTAATGCCCCTTACACATATGAGACACAATATTAATGTCCATATAAACATAATGCACCTTACACATTATGACAACCTTTATTAATGCCCTTTTACACATAATGTCCCTAACACATATGCCGCACATTATTAATGCCCTTATACACATAATGACACACATAGTGCCCCCTACACATTTGCTGCACATTATTAGTGCCCCTATACACATAATGACACACATACAGTAGTACCCTGTTACACATATGCCGCACATTATTAATGCCCTTATACACATAATGACACACATAGTGCCCCTTACACATATTTTGCACATCATTAATGCATTTTTATATGACACACATAATGATCCTTACACATATTCTGAACACTACTGTACAACCAACCCACTCACATTCACACAGCACTCACACTGCCACTAACACTGGGACCTCTGCCTCTGCTTAGATACAGATGTGTCCTCATAATTCTTGCCTCAATGCTAACGTCGGGCACCTTTTTTTTTTAAATGAAAATGCATCTTATTTGCATTGCTATGTGGCTAGGATGCACAAGCAGCTTCTGCTGATTAAACTGATATGCAGCATGCCTACATACTGTGTGAGACTGTGGCTGTATCTGCATACGAAATGCTACACACAGAATATAGGCATGCCGCATATCATTTTAATCAGCAGAAGCTGCTGATGCCTCTAGGCCAGTAGTTCTCAAACTCGCTCCTCAGGACCCCACACGGTTCACGTTTTCCATGTCACCCAGCAGCTGCACTGTGTATCACCAACTGTCACATTTAAAAAAATCTACAGGTGACCTGCAAAACATGGACCGTGTGGGGTCCTGAGGACCGAGTTTGAGAACCTGTGCTCTAGGCATATCAAATGCCCTAGGCAATTGCATAGTTTGCCTGTGCCGCACTGCCTATGGTCGGCTCTGCCTGTGGGACACTTGCACGGGTGCCTCGGATTGGTGGTCCAGGACCAATTCAAATGATTTATGGTCAATGTAATAGGCAAAACCAGTGCTGGTGGCTGCCAATCATACACTATGTGGCCAAACAGAAGCAAATCTTGTCCCTCACCACACAACTGACCCTAAGGATGATATAAACACAATCTGCTTAATTTACTATTTCCTCGCAAATTTCTCAATACGAAATTTTTGGCCTAGGGGCGCCGTGAAAACAATTCTGATGCTCTAGGGCGCCGTGATTCAAAAACATTTGGAAACCTCTGCATTATGGTATAACAGAGCCCCCTAGTGGCATCTTCTATTATTGTGTTGCGCACATTGGGCCTAATTCAGACTTGATCGCTGCTGTGCGTTTTCGCACAACGGGCGATCAGGTCTGAACTGCGCATGTGCCGCAGTGCAACGGCGCATGCCAGAGATGCTATCAGCATCTCTGCCCAGCGATCACCTCTGCCTGATTGACAGGCAGAGGCGATCGCTGGGCGGGAGGGGGAGGGTGGCTGCGTTGGTCCGCTGTTTTGGGGGCGCAGTCCGGGCAATGCAGGTGTGCCCGGACCGTGTGGGAGGCGGGCCACGGCGTCTGCGTGACGTCAAACGCAGCCGCTGCGACACGGACAGCGACGGGTAGCTCTCTGCCAGAGCGCAGGAGCTGTGCTGGTAGGGAGCTTCTCTTCAGGTGCGGCGGAGCAGAGACAGACATGCGGGACGGACTAGCCCTGTGCTGGGCATCCCCCCGCGTGTCTGTGTGACTGATCGTAGAGATGATAAATTTATCACATCTGCGATCAGCTCTGAATTAGGCCCATTGTCTTGTTATACTTGAACTGATCCCTGAGCCAGCTTTGATAAAGCGCTCGGTTTATTCTGGGCCCGCCACTGGGCTGGTGGATGCCATTGCTCAAATTCTTTTGCCCCACATTGATAGGTAGATGGAAAAAATAGAATTGACAATAAATGCTGCCAACTAGGGTGGCCAATCCCGGGCCATTTTTTCAATCCCGGGTATCGGGATTTAAAAATAGTCAATCCTGGGATACCCGGGATTGGCTTTCTTACTGTGTCCGCCCGTCATCTGCGCCCCGCCTCTGCCCACCCGCCCCACAGACATAAATCAACTCACAGAACTGCTGGGGCGGGAGGATAGGAAACTTCATTCAGACGCGGTGACTGCAGGGGGAGCCGGGAGGAGGCGGCGTGTGATGAACGTCTCACCATCGGGCTCAGCGGCGGGTGACAGGCTGGTGGATGTGCAGCATGACCTCAGAGTCAGAGGTCACACTGTGCAGGGGGAGTCAGGATGAGGATGCAGGGCAGCATTGAACGTCCTGAGGACGCTCAACGCTGCCCGGCATTAAAGTGCCGCCTGATCCTGCGGCTGATCCTATTTTTACTTGCCTGCGGCTTTGCTCACGTGGATGTCTGTTGTTGTTCAGCGGGACTGGATTTACAAAGACAGCAGTGCCATATAATACTGATGTATATATAATATTGTAGACAGTGATTACAAAATGTCTTTGTAAACAATATTTGCATTTTTTCCTTCAAAAAGATGCTTGGGGCTACTAACTTGTGAGCAAGCCACGTGAAGCTGCCCATGGGAGAAGCAGCTGGTCCTGAGATCTACGCCTGCAGCCCTGAGCGTTTGCCCCAGGACTTATTAATCGTCATAGCGAAACAGACGCTTACATGAAACTGCAGGAGCTTGAATTGAAAAGGAAAATTGATGTGTGTAAGGGGTACACGTGGTATAAACACAGTCTCACCTGCGCCACACCCCGTTAGAAGCTCTGCCTCAATTAGGTTCCCTTGCAGAGCAGTCACTTTAAGCTGGGTTCCATTGCATAACTTGGTTCCGTAGAAGCATGATCGGAATCCTAACTTGTTTCAGTACGCCAAGTGTTAGGTGTCTGGTCTTTCCTTTATTGGCCCTCTCCCTGATGTCACATAGAGACCATACATACCTCAGTGTCTTTCTAGGTCACTAAGCTATACAATAGTTAAAAAAAACGCCATCCAAATTCATCCAGTAGCTTTTGCGTGATGCCGGAACAAACAAACAGAAAAAATATCTTTTTTTTTTTTCTTTTTTCTTTTTTTTGTGTGTGTGTTTTTTTTTTTGTAGGGGGGGGGGCTCTATAGTTCCTTATAGTCCCTAGAAGTGTATTTCTTTAAAAAAAAAATTGCTATGTACAGACACAACCCTTTGTTATATGTATAGATATTCTTCTTTTCTCTGATATTATTCTATGCACTTGTAGCATCGACTTAATTATATTTGTTTTATCTCTGATATGACGCTTCCATTTAAATTGTACCATTGTATCATGCTTCAATAAACAGTAACCCTATACCTGGCCATACATCCCCCCTCCCGAATCATCACCGCTGTACGACCGTCTGACTTTTCTCCCTTCATGACACAAATAGGAGAATAATACTACATAGTGGCCCTCATTCCGAGTTGATCACTCGCTAGCTGCTTTTAGCAGCAGTGCACACGCTAAGCCGCCACAGAAGTGCGAACGAAAGGTTAGCAGAACTGCTCGTGAAAATTTTCATGCCGTTTCTGAGCAGCTCCAGACCTACTCCTACCTTGCGATCACTTCAGTCAGTTTAGTTCCTGCTTTGACGTCACATACACGCCCTGCGTTCGGCCAGCCACTCCCCCGTTTCCCCAGGCACGCCTGGGTTTTCACCTGTCACGCCTGCGTTTTTTTAGCACACTCCCAGAAAACGGTCAGTTACCTCCCAGAAACGCCCCTTTCATGTCAATCACTCACCGATCAGCAGAGCGACAGAAAAGCGTTGCTCGCCCTTGTGTAAAACTGCATAGTTTTGTGTGAAAGTACTTCGTGCGTGTGTACTGCGGCCCGTACGCATGCGCAGAAATGCTGATTTTTAGCCTGATCGCTGCGCTGCGAACAACGGCTTCTAGCAATCAACTCGGAATGAGGGCCATTATACTAACACATAACAACACAATGGTAATTCATATACTAAGCTGTTGGTAATTCATTTCGTATACACAACAGTTGTACTCTTTTGTAATAAAACTGCTCCTTGCACATTATAAGGAATTACATGCTTCCCTTACTGCGAGATATAAGAATAGCAGACGTCACCGCTTACGTTATCCCATATAATGATCACACCAAATGGCCACTAGGTGTCAGTAGCGTAACACAGGGTATATGTTATGGGTTGTGAGTTCTGTGTCTGCTGTAGATAGAATGTAAAACTCGTGGGGATTCACAGAAATCGCGAACTAGTACATATACTCCTATGTCTCAAATGAGACTATTCAAACACTTGCACAATGATATATTTTCTGTCCATAAAACCAGAAATTATTATATTCATGGTGTCAAAAAATAAACAAAAAGCTAAACACCGTGGTTAACATAAATTGTCTAATTGCAAATGTGATGTCAAATAAAGTGGTTCAAGCCGGAGCGCCTTTAAATGAATGCAAATGAAGGAACAATTACATATTGAAACTCCTTTGTTACCTGTTTTTGCGGTGGCGTCTCTCTCGTTACAGCACGTCAGTAATGTTTTCTTTGATCCAACAATCTGCTGCGGTGGTAACATATTATTTTATCACCGCCATAAACTCTATGCCAGGCGCCTGGGTGGTAATCGGCTGTCCAGGGTGACTCTGGCCTGGATTTATTTATCGCTCCGTGTGCGCCCCCTCCTTCTTATTAGCGCATGCTCAATGTATACTCTGGGGTCATTTTCCCATCATTAGGGGCAGGGTGTGCTGTGAGGGGCCCATGTGCTTTGCCACACCCTGCGCCCGTTATAGATCCAACAACGATATAGCCATATATGACCAAAAATATTAGAGTGAATGCGACTTCTGATACAAAGAGCTTACACTCTACTTGACGAGTGACACAGGATTTGGAATAACAATTAGGAAAGCCGGTGCTTTCGGTAGAACATTCCGGAATTGGTACCAGGAAAAGCATCTCTGTCTGCGACATCCGGTAAACATGCCACTGACGGTTCTCAGAAAATGATTACTGCTCGGCAGATGACAAATTCATTCATGGAACAGCCTTCGGGAGACAGCGTCTTGTTTATCCAGAATAATTAGAGGCCGAGACTCATCACAGACCCCGGGCTGGAATTATCTACATTGGTAAAATCCTGAAGACTTGGGAAGGGGGGGGGGGGGGGGGGGAATGATTCAAAGGCCGGACATTTGCTGCTGATTTTTCCTCAATACAAATGTTATTCTCAACTTTTTGAAATGACTTATTTTTTCCTATATGCGTAATCGCTTCTAAAGTCATGTTTGGGTTTCACCGGACAGGCGGGCGCAGCTACTTGTACGTCTGTCATGGTCCGACCCATCTGGAGCCATCCGATCTCTAAGACGTGAGGTAAAATGCATCTCAGACTTCCTCAGCCCTTTATTTGGGGGTGGGGGGGTAGTGTGCAAACGTCCTCTTTGGCCGCAGAGCTTACACATCCCTCTCTATAGATAATGTACACGTGAATTCGCAGTTCCACTAACCCAGCACAGTACACGTGAGTACACGTGAGACGGGATTTGTAAATCCTGCAGGGGTCCATGAATTATTAAACAGACAACTGAGAATAGCGGTAATTCTGTAGAATCAGGTCACGGTGTCAAACTGGCTGCTGTACTGATTATAAACCAGGTCATTATCCTGTCCCTGTAGCCTATATTTCATGCAAATCAATGAGCGCAGCATCAGCGAAGACTTTACATAAGCAACTGAGGTTTGTATTTGGGGATATTTGCACAAAACTTTTGGGGGATTTAGAGTTGCATGTAAGGGTGTGACGGGGTGTACGTGATGATATCTGACGCAACGTTGCTCCGGACGCATCTGTACGTTGTATTTAAGGGCGCAATAATCTTCAGATGCATGCACCTCGAAATACAGACCGCAAAAGTGCACAGGCATGTCTGCTGGTATTGTGGTATCATTATATTCATATGTCCGCCATGCCTCATGTGTCCAGTCCATGCACCTCACATGGGTGTATATATATATATATATATATATATATATATTACTGTCCTCCATGGTAAATGGAGACAGTTCCTGTTATCTGCAGGACAAGCGCTACATTGTCAGCTGCAGATATAATGGTCTAGAATACACCCACTCCTTAGTGATCTGCAATGTTCTGCAGATCACTAGAGAGGCCAGTAATGTAATCATCTGCAGGATATATCACTATGTACCTGTCAGGGGGTAGATGGGACAGAGCAATGTTCTGCAGATCACTAGAGAGGTCAGTAATGTAATAATCTGCAGGATATATCACTATGTAGCTGTCAGGGGGTAGATGGGACAGAGCAATGTTCTGCAGATCACTAGAGAGGTCAGTAATGTAATAATCTGCAGGATATATCACTATGTAGCTGTCAGGGGGTAGATGGGACAGAGCAATGTTCTGCAGATCACTAGAGAGGTCAGTAATGTAATAATCTGCAGGATATATCACTATGTAGCTTTCAGGTGGTAGATGGGACAGAGCAATGTTCTGCAGATCACTAGAGAGGCCAGTAATGTAATAATCTGCAGGATATATCACTATGTACCTGTCAGGGGGTAGATGGGACAGAGCAATGTTCTGCAGATCACTAGAGAGGTCAGTAATGTAATAATCTGCAGGATATATCACTATGTAGCTGTCAGGGGGTAGATGGGACAGAGCAATGTTCTGCAGATCACTAGAGAGGTCAGTAATGTAATAATCTGCAGGATATATCACTATGTAGCTGTCAGGGGGTAGATGGGACAGAGCAATGTTCTGCAGATCACTAGAGAGGTCAGTAATGTAATAATCTGCAGGATATATCACTATGTAGCTTTCAGGTGGTAGATGGGACAGAGCAATGTTCTGCAGATCACTAGAGAGGCCAGTAATGTAATAATCTGCAGGATATATCACTATGTACCTGTCAGGGGGTAGATGGGACAGAGCAATGTTCTGCAGATCACTAGAGAGGCCAGTAATGTAATAATCTGCAGGATATATCACTATGTACCTGTCAGGGGGTAGATGGGACAGAGCAATGTTCTGCAGATCACCAGAGAGGCCAGTAATGTAATAATCTGCAGGATATATCACTATGTACCTGTCAGGGGGTAGATGGGACAGAGCAATGTTCTGCAGATCACTAGAGGGGTCAGTAATGTAATAATCTGCAGGATATATCACTATGTAGCTGTCAGGGGGTAGATGGAACAGAGCAATGTTCTGCAGATCACTAGAGAGGTCAGTAATGTAATAATCTGCAGGATATATCACTATGCACCTATCAGGGGGTAGGAGGGATAGAGCAATGTTCTGCAGATCACTAGAGAGGTCAGTAATGTAATGATCTGCAGGATATATCACTGTGTATCTGTCAGGGGGTAGATGGGACAGAGCAATGTTCTGCAGATCACTAGAGAGGTCAGTAATGTAATAATCTGCAGGATATATCACTATGTACCTGTCAGGGGGTAGATGGGACATAGCAATGTTCTGCAGATCACTAGAGAGGTCAGTAATGTAATAATCTGCAGGATATATCACTATGTACCTATCAGGGGGTAGGAGGGATAGAGCAATGTTCTGTAGATCACTAGAGAGGTCAGTAATGTAATGATCTGCAGAATATATCACTATGTACCTGTCAGGGGGTAGATGGGACAGAGCAATGTTCTGCAGATCACTAGTGAGGTCAGTAATGTAATAATCTGCAGAATATATCACTATGTAGCTTTCAGGGGGTAGATGGGACAGAGCAATGTTCTGCAGGTCACTAGAGATGTCAGCAATGTAATAATCTGCAGAATATATCACTATGCACCTGTGAGGGGGTAGATGGGACGGAGCAATGTTCTGCAGGTCACTATAGAGGTCTGTAATGTAATAATCTGCAGAATATATCACTATGTACCTGTCAGGGGGTAGATGGGACGGAGCAATGTTCTACAAATCACTAGAGAGGTCAGTAATGTAATAATCTGCAGAATATAACACTAGTATGAACACATCAGGAGGTGGTTGGGACAGAGCAATGTTCTGCAGATCACTAGAGAGGCCAGTAATGCAATAATCTGCAGAATATAACACTAGTATGAACACATCAGGAGGTGGTTGGGACAGAGCAATGTTCTGCAGATCACTAGAGAGGCCAGTAATGCAATAATCTGCAGAATATAACACTAGTATGAACACATCAGGAGGTGGTTGGGACAGAGCAATGTTCTGCAGATCACTAGAGAGGCCAGTAATGCAATAATCTGCAGAATATAACACTAGTATGAACACATCAGGAGGTGGTTGGGACAGAGCAATGTTCTACAAATCACTAGAGAGGTCAGTAATGTAATAATCTGCAGAATATATCACTATGTACCTGTCAGGGGGTAGATGGGACAGAGCAATGTTCTGCAGATCACTAGAGAGGTCAGTAATGTAATAATCTGCAGGATATATCACTATGTACCTGTGAGGGGGTAGATGGGACGGAGCAATGTTCTGCAGGTCACTATAGAGGTCAGTAATGTAATAATCTGCAGAATATAACACTAGTATGAACACATCAGGAGGTGGTTGGGACAGAGCAATGTTCTACAAATCACTAGAGAGGTCAGTAATGTAATAATCTGCAGGATATATCACTATGTAGCTGTCAGGGGGTAGATGGGACAGAGCAATGCTCTGCAGATCACTAGAGAGGTCAGTAATGTAATAATCTGCAGGATATATCACTATGTACCTGTCAGGGGGTAGATGGGACGGAGCAATGCTCTGCAGATCACTAGAGAGGCCAGTAATGTAATAATCTGCAGAATATAACACTATGTACCTGTCAGGGGGTAGATGGGACAGAGCAATGTTCTGCAGATCACTAGAGAGGTCAGTAATGTAATAATCTGCAGGATATATCACTATGTACCTGTGAGGGGGTAGATGGGACGGAGCAATGTTCTGCAGGTCACTATAGAGGTCAGTAATGTAATAATCTGCAGAATATAACACTAGTATGAACACATCAGGAGGTGGTTGGGACAGAGCAATGTTCTGCAGATCACTAGAGAGGCCAGTAATGCAATAATCTGCAGAATATAACACTAGTATGAACACATCAGGAGGTGGTTGGGACAGAGCAATGTTCTGCAGATCACTAGAGAGGCCAGTAATGCAATAATCTGCAGAATATAACACTAGTATGAACACATCAGGAGGTGGTTGGGACAGAGCAATGTTCTGCAGATCACTAGAGAGGCCAGTAATGCAATAATCTGCAGAATATAACACTAGTATGAACACATCAGGAGGTGGTTGGGACAGAGCAATGTTCTACAAATCACTAGAGAGGTCAGTAATGTAATAATCTGCAGAATATATCACTAAGTATGTACCTGTCAGGGGGTAGATGGGACGGAGCAATGCTCTGCAGATCACTAGAGAGGTCAGTAATGTAATAATCTGCAGAATATATCACTATGTACCTGTCAGGGGGTAGATGGGACGGAGCAATGCTCTGCAGATCACTAGAGAGGCCAGTAATGTAATAATCTGCAGAATATATCACTATGTACCTGTCAGGGGGTAGATGGGACAGAGCAATGTTCTGCAGATCACTAGAGAGGTCAGTAATGTAATAATCTGCAGGATATATCACTATGTACCTGTGAGGGGGTAGATGGGACGGAGCAATGTTCTGCAGGTCACTATAGAGGTCAGTAATGTAATAATCTGCAGGATATATCACTATGTACCTGTCAGGGGGTAGATGGGACGGAGCAATGTTCTGCAGATCACTAGAGAGGTCAGTAATGTAATAATCTGCAGAATATAACACTAGTATGAACACATCAGGAGGTGGTTGGGACAGAGCACTGGGGGTCATTCCAAGCTGATCGCATGTAGCTACTTTTTGCTGCCCGTGCGATCAACTAGACGCCGCCTATGGGGGAGGGCTTTTTTGCATAGCAGGGCTGTGAACGCTTGTGCACTCCTGCTATGCAAAAAAGTTTTGTGTAGAACTAGACCTGGGTTAATAGTTACTTACCCTGTGCGATCGATCCAGCGTTGCAGGTCCCGGAATTGAGGTCAGACAGCCGCCCTCCAAACGCCTGGACACACCTGCTGTGGACTCACCACTCCCAGAAAATGGAGAGAGTTGCCGCCCCGGAACGCTTTCCTGCTGTCAATCTTCTTGCGATCGCGCTAGCGATCGCTTTCTTCGTTTTTCTGGTCATTGCCCAGCGATGGCTGTTACTAGGCAACGACGCGCGTGCACATTGCGGCCGCCGCGACAAACGGCAGCGTGCGAATGGGTCGGAATGACCCCCAATGTTCTGCAGATCACTAGAGAGGTCAGTGATGCAATAATCTGCAGAATATGCCACAATGTACCAGTCAAGAGTTGGATGGGACAGAGCAATATTCTGCAGATCACTAGAGAAGTCAGTGATGCAATAATCTGCAGAATATATTCCTAGTATGTACATGTCAGGAGGTGAATGGGGTAGAGCAATGTTCTGCAGATCACTAGAGAAGTCAGTGATGCAATAATCTGCAGAATATATTCCTAGTATGTACATGTCAGGAGGTGAATGGGGTAGAGCAATGTTCTGCAGATCACTAGAGAAGTCAGTGATGCAATAATCTGCAGAATATATTCCTAGTATGTACATGTCAGGAGGTGAATGGGGTAGAGCAATGTTCTGCAGATCACTAGAGAAGTCAGTGATGCAATAATCTGCAGAATATATTCCTAGTATGTACATGTCAGGAGGTGAATGGGGTAGAGCAATGTTCTGCAGATCACTAGAGAAGTCAGTGATGCAATAATCTGCAGAATATATTCCTAGTATGTACATGTCAGGAGGTGAATGGGGTAGAGCAATGTTCTGCAGATCACTAGAGAAGTCAGTGATGCAATAATCTGCAGAGTATATTCCTAGTATGTACATGTCAGGAGGTGAATGGGGTAGAGCAATGTTCTGCAGATCACTAGAGAAGTCAGTGATGCAACAACCTGCGGAATATATTCCCATTTAATATAAAAAAATTGTGATTAGGCTGTATAACTTTTCAGACAAGCTTGTTGCTTTCAGTAAGAGTTAGCCGCGCCTGGGGGGGGGGGGGGGGTAATTCAGGCGCAGCGGCAGCGATCGCAGTCTGAATTACTTTGCGGAGTGCGTACCTGTGTGGGGGAAGGGGGGGACAGGGCCTGACATGCGGGGTGGACTATCCCTGTGCTGGGCGTCCCCCCAGCATGTCAGCTTGCTGCACTCGCCCCTCCCCGCCGGGATCCCGGCGTCGGTATGCTGCCGGGATCCCAGCGTCGGTAAGCTGACCGGCGGTCAGGAGACCGGCGGTCAGCCGTACTACACCCATCAGGAGCATGCCCAGGCGTTGTAGGGAGGTCATACAGGCACGTGGAGGCCACACACACTACTGAGCCTCATTTTGACTTGTTTTAAGGACATTACATCAAAGTTGGATCAGCATGTAGTGTGTTTTTCCACTTTAATTTTGAGGGTGACTCCAAATCCAGACCTCCATGGGTTAATAAATTTGATTTCCATTGATAATTTTTGTGTGATTTTGTTGTCAGCACATTCACCTATGTAAAGGACAAAGTATTTAATAAGAATATTTCATTCATTCAGATCTAGGATGTGTTATTTAAGTGTTCCCTTTATTTTTTTGAGCAGTGTATATATATTTTTTGTGGCCTATTTATTAACGTGCAATTGTGGGAAAGTGAAGAGTAATGATAGTTATAATGCAATCACTGGATTTCTGGGTTTGGACCTGGGCACACCTATAGCACTGGGCATTGTGCTCAAACCCAAGCTCTTTTGCTGGGGCAGTGGCAGACATATGATATTGCTAACTGCGTCACTCATTTCTGGGTTTGCTTGCCTCGTGCCTCACCAGTGACTTGAGCGAGGCACGAGGCATTACAGGACCAATATTTTGCCACACGGTGGCTCCTGATGAAGGGATAGGCTGTATTTCCATGAATATTAGGGAACAGAAGTACCGGCCAACCTTCTCTGTTTATTTCAATTGATCAAGCCCGACATTTTACGTCGAACGTAGAAACCTGGTTTGATAGTAAGCTCTTAGGTCTAGGGAGGCCATTGTGTTTGGTTTTAGGTTGCATTTGTCTATGAATCCCGTTGGTAAAGTGCGACGGAGTATGCAGGCGATATATAAATATCTGTTCATGAATAATTAAGCGTTAATAAATACAATGTCTGGGCACCTTCTGCGTAATGCGGCCAGCACGCTATGTACTGCTAATAATAACAACAACACTTTGCTCCTCTCCCCGCTGCGTCTGTTGTTTTGGTAAAAGATTTTCTCTCCAGCAAAACTGTGGATTGATTTCTCCCTGCACTGGGATAAGTCTGAGATACACATGACAGGCCCCCCTGCCGGGCATAGCTGTGGCACTTGTAAACAGCAGACCCCAAGAGGTCTCCCGTGACTGGCTGCTGGCACTGCCACTCACCCACCCCTGCCCGCCTCCTCTAGTATAAAGGGAGCCGCAAGCCGTCCTAGAACTCACATCTCAGCCACCGTCACAGCTCAGGCCAGAAACAGGATTACAAATGGTTGTACAAATCTCCTCCAGCCAACAGCAGCACACCAAGATGAATGAGATCGGCCAGCAGCTGCAGAAGGTGGAAGCCAACGTGTTGGTGTTAGGAGCGGAAAACGTGGGCAAATCCGGTACGTTTACTTACTGCGCCGGGCGTCTGCTATCCAAATTACCTATCAGAGCCAATGTGCTAGATTGTCAGCTCTTCTGTCAAATTTTGTACATTTTTATTTGATGACGATGTGCCCTTAAGTAGCATAAAATGATATTAGGAATAGAGATTTGTTAAAGAAAAGTTGATAATGATACTATTACTTCCATTGCCTCATTGATCATCATATTATGGCACATTGATAAAGCAATTAGTTTCAGGATATAAATGATTTGTCTCCTACATGTCAGTAGATTGTTATATATACTGTATGTATATATATATATATATATAGAGAGAGAGAGATGTATGTATTTGGCGTGCTATGTGACTTATCCTCTTCTTATTTTCCTCTGCAGCGCTTACTGTCCGGTTTTTGACCCGAAGGTTCATCGGAGAATATGTGGGCACAGGTAATTATTATTATATTATAAAACATCATCCATTATATACATCTGTTATTTCATCACCTGTCATTTCCAAGAAGGGGATTCATTCTCAGCCCTTTCGCTTGACGTCTGAGTTGCGTTGCTGTCGCCTCTGCTTTTCTAACCCTTATCTCCCCTCTGCCTATGTTACAGAGTCCATCTACACGCACAACGTCATGGTTGATGGTAGAGAGACATTCTTCAGCATCTGGGATTCTGTTTGCCCTCAGGTACGTCTTTTATCAGAGTTCTGTTTGGTCGCTGCTGCTGTAGGGTTTGTGTTCTACTGCAGGTAGTGACACCTTTTAGTGGACAAATGCTTGTTGCTTTAAAGTCAGTGTGAGGTCTCTCTTCTCTATCGTGCCACATCTAAGAGATATAGCAATGAAAATGAATCTGTGTCCAAACCGAAACTATTGCCACTAGTCTACATTGTTCTGCTTTTTGCACTTTGTCATCAGATTATTTAATTAGAATGTCAGACTGTTTAATTAGCCTTTACCATCTGTATCTTACTTGCATTTGGTTGCTCAGGGCTACGTACTGATAGAGCACTCGGCGCTCAGCACTGATTAATGTAGTGCAAGTTTAACATGAAAGAGCCGTTTGGCTGCGATTAGCTCCTGCATATCTGCCCTTTTACAGTCAATAGCACAAAATAAAGTACAGCTAGCGAGTTATAGGCAGAAGAACGTTCTTGCATGACAAAACCTTTTCAGCAAACTAAATGTCTTTTTGCTTCTGTGTCGACAGAACCCCAACCTGCAGACTTGCGTCAGTGAAGACCAGCTGCGATGGGCTGATGGTTTCATCCTGGTCTACAGCATTTGTGACCGCAACAGCTTCAGCGTGGTGCACCAGCAGCTCCAGCGGATCCTGCAGGTGAAGAAACGCCAGGTCTTGGTGCCCATCATCATTGTGGGGAACAAGAGGGACCTCCAGCATCGGCGGGAGGTCTCCAGCGAAGAGGGACGCCTTCTGGCCATCTCCTCCGGCTGCGGTTTCTTTGAGATTTCAGCGGCGGAGACCTACCACGGTTCCCTGGTGGTCTTCCACCAACTGCTGGAGACGGTGCGGGAGAACAGGAGTTCCAGCAAGAAAAACACCGGCATCAAGGGTATCGTGAGGAGCATGTCTGCCGTCTTTGGGAGGAGGAGGACGGAGTGATGGGAAGAGTGTAAGCTCTGATGTCTACCAGGCTACATGCTAGCCAGTTGGACTTTACAACCAGCAACAGACTGCTTGGTTTGGCACGCAACGTCCAGTCCCAGAAGGCTGGGACGAGCTAGAGGCTCTGCGGCTCTTAGTGGACCATTTTGGACTGATTTGGTGCTAAGATTTAAAGCCCCTTCCTGATGGACCAGACAGAGAGATGGACTTGAATGCTTTTAAGGGAGACAAATGGACAATGAGTAGACTTTTCATGAAGGCACCCTCCCCTTATTTCGAAGAGGCTTTGGGGACGGCATATAAACTTACCAAGGTGCTGCAATTGGTTCCACCCGTGTCCTGGGGTCACCTCAGCAGCCGAGACACCGATGTATCTCCAGCGATGGCACGGTGTTATCCTGCTGTAGCAGTTCCATTGTCCCGTCCTTGCACGTTTGTCTCATTACAGGACACGGGCCGGGTGGAATTCAGACTTTTATGCAATCCTTTCAGAGCATCCTGCTGGCACAGGCGGTGCCACGTGCCTGGCCGCATTCATCTGTAGTTTGCTGTGCTCAGCACTCACTGGCCTCCCCTTGGTCAGTTGTCTATGGACGTGTAGCCTCCCATGGCTCCATCCCAGGATGCACTGGTGCTGGACAATGACTCATTAAAGGGCTCACCCACCTGCTGCGTCCTCAGACCGCACCTGAGCTTGCACCGCTTATCTCATGCATGCAGTGACAGCTGTAACAAACCAGGGTCTTTAGAAAGTCATGTTGGTGGGTTGTGGGTTTATTACGGTCAGTGTAGGAGTGTTATTTGCACTAGATGGGAGAACGATATACTTACATTGTCTCGTTCTGCCCTGCCTTCTATAGTACTCCTGTAATAACAACTAATTCATCTGCCCCCTCCCATACCTCCAGTGTGGAAGAGATTCCCATTCCTTCAACCATCAGAAGTGCACTGATTTACTCCCGGCCTCTCAATCCACTACTGATATGGCTGAGGCATGGGTGCCTCATGGTGCCTCATGCCTCGGTGGTATCAAGTGGATCCCAGGTAACAGATACTGCTTAAGTCCACACAATACAGCAGCCTAAGCGCGCCTATGGTCGTGCAACAACTTTGTAACCAATTGTGTGCAGAGGAGAATGGCAAAATCTGAGGTCGCTCGCAACACCTTTATAAAAACAACACAACAAAAAACTTTCCACCATCAGATCTGCTGCGTTGCAGGTTTTTTCTTTCAATTAAAGTGCATATCGGCAGGTGATCAGGAACTATTGCAGCTAAATGTAAATAATGTAATATACAGGTATATAAATAAATCTACATAGAGAGGTCTAATTAAATTATTATAAAGCGCAGGGAAAGCAGCTGTTTACAGATAGTTTATTTATTATATCCAGACTTGTCCATGATATTTCTGAAATGTGTGGATTTCTCTTTTTTTTTGCAAATAAAACAATTCAAGTTGAAAAAAAATCTGATTTATGTTGTTATTTCTGTTTGTGTCCAATGTTGCCGATTGCTGCGACGCAGGTTGTTCTTATGTAACAATCCCTCTGCGTGTAGAATATAAATCCACGGACACCCGCCACACAACTGGCAACGTTTTACTAAAGGCTGATATTATATAACTTACATTTCAGATGTACTAAGGGGGTCATTCCGACCCGATCGCTCGCTGCAGTTTATCGCAGCGATCGGGTCGGAATTGCGCTGGCACCGCAGTGCGCTGGCGCATGCCGGACGGCTGAAGGCTGTCATTCAGTAGCGATCGCCTCTGCCTCATTGACAGGCAGAAGCTGTCGCAGGGTGGGAGGGGGTTGGACGGCGGCGTTAAGCCGTCGTTTAGGGGGCGCGGTCCGGCCAACGCAGGCATGGCCGGAACGTTAGGGGGAGGCGGGCCGCGGCGGCTGTGTGACGTCTCACGCAGCCGCTGTGGCCATGGCAGTGACGATTAACTCCTGGAGCTGCGCTGGCCGGGAGTTACTCCACAAATACAAAAGCATCGCCGCTGTGCGATGCTTCTGGATTTGTGCGGGGAGAGAGGGGGGGGAAGACTGACATGCGGGGTGGACCAACACTGTTCTGGGCGTCCCCCCGCATGTCAGGGAAGATGATCGTAGCTGTGCTAAATTTAGCACAGCTACGATCAACTCGGAATGACCCTCCAAGTCTGGAGAAGGGATAAAGCAGTGATAAGTGCAAGGTGATAATGCACCAGCCAATCAGCTCCTAACTGTTAATTTACATATTGGAGCTGATTGGCTGGTGTGTTATCACCTTGCACTTACCACTGCTTTATCACTTCTCCAGGCTTAATACATCTGCCCCTGTCGTGGGTGTGTGTATACGATAATGCACCACTCGACTTCCATCGATGAACCTGTTAAGGACACAGGGCCCATTTATCACGAATCGCATACTGAATGGCGGGAAAGAAGAAGTGTATTATGGCCCTCATTCCGAGTTGATCGGTCGCAAGGCGAATTTAGCAGAGTTACACACGCTAAGCCGCCGCCTACTGGGAGTGAATCTTAGCTTCTTAAAATTGCGACCGATGTATTCGCAATATTGCGATTACTAACTACTTAGCAGTTTCAGAGTAGCTTCAGACTTACTCTGCCTGTGCGATCAGTTCAGTGCTTGTCGTTCCTGGTTGACGTCACAAACACACCCAGCGTTCGCCCAGGCACTCCCACCGTTTCCCCGGCCACTCCTGCGTTTTTTCCGGAAACGGTAGCGTTTTCAGCCACACGCCCCTGAAACGCCGTGTTTCCGCCCAGTAACACCCATTTCCTGTCAATCACATTACGATCGCCGGAGCGAAGAAAAAGCCGTGAGTAAAATTACTTTCTTCATAGTAAAGTTACTTGGCGCAGTCGCAGTGCGAACATTGCGCATGCGTACTAAGCGGATTTTCACTGCGATGCGATGAAAAATACAGAGCGAACAACTCGGAATGAGGGCCTATATTTTATAATGTGCAATATAAACTGTATACAGAGACACAGAACAGACATAAAGGAGCTTGAATGATAAAGTCGGTGCCATGTGCCGAAAGGTTATGTAACCCTTAGCAACGGCACTTTTCCTGAAGCTATTTGGCTGATAAAAGCTACTGTCTGCTTGCTCTAAGGTGCATATAGCGTGTCACAAACATATATATGTACTAATCAGTGCAGCAATGTATACCGGGCCTTTAGCAAATAATGATAACAAAAAAAGGTGAAACGGAACAAAAATGACAGATAACAACAGGCGTCAAACACACGCAAGGAAAAAGAGCCCCAAAGAGCTTGCAATCTGACTGGGAAACGAGGGAAGTAAGAGCAATAAATGGTATGTTAATATAAAGCAAACTGCAAGCCCGCCTTTAATCAATTTATCAATGGCAATTACTTATCATCTCACCTAGGGGTGATCTGTGCAGAAAGATCTCTTTGCATAAGGCTATAAATAACGGGAGTCAAAGTGCCCCAGAACCTTGCACAACAGGAGAAAAACAGGCCCTCATTCCGAGTCGTTCGCTCGGTATTTTTCATCGCATCGCAGTGAAAATTCGCTTAGTACGCATGCGCAATATTCGCACTGCGACTGCGCCAAGTAATTTTACAATGAAGATAGTATTTTTACTCACGGCTTTTTCATCGCTCCGGCGATCGTAGTGTGATTGACAGGAAATGGGTGTTACTGGGCGGAAACACAGCGTTTTAGGGGCGTGTGGATGAAAACGCTACCGTTTCCGGAAAAAACGCAGGAGTGGCCAGAGAAACGGGGGAGTGTCTGGGCGAACGCTGGGTGTGTTTGTGACGTCAAACCAGGAACGACAAGCACTGAACTGATCGCAGATGCCGAGTAAGTCTGAAGCTACTCTGAAACTGCTAAGAAGTTTGTTATCGCAATATTGCGAATACATCGTTCGCAATTTTAAGAAGCTAAGATTCACTCCCAGTAGGCGGCGGCTTAGCGTGTGTAACTCTGCTAAAATCGCCTTGCGACCGATCAACTCGGAATGAGGGCCACAGTTGCTACCCTGAAGAGCTTGCAATCTAAATAGGCAGTGGGAGAATTGAAGCAATACAAAGCGAGGTAACCAGAAATGGCTGCAGCAAAATGGTGTGTCCAGCACACGGCATGGTGCACCAGTATACTGCGCTCTGGAGAATTGCTTTGGTTTTACTGGATTAGCCTAATCTATATTATCATGGAAAACATGAGCATGGAAATGCACCAGTACAACTTTAATCCACAAAAAAAGAAATAAATGACATGATGCTATCCACCAGCTCACATCTGATGAGAGGGGGAAATTGGCTTTGCCGGACAGCAAAGATTGCCCCTAAAAATGCATCTCCCCAAATCCCTGTTTTCTCATTCTGCAAAATTAATTGTCATTTTTTTTAACAACTGCGTGAAACTAGAAAAAAACAATGGTGCGTCAACTCAAATACAAATGTCTTCTCCTTAACCAACTGTGATGCACACATATTGGCAGATACCTGGGTGACCTATCACTGAGAGTGCAGCCTATCCAGTCACTAGCAGCCAGTGACAACAGCACATCTAGTCACTAAGAGACAGTGACATCACTGAAAGTGCGGCCTATCCAGTCATTAGGAGCCAGTGACATCACTGAGAGTGCAGCCTATCCAGTCACTAGGAGCCAGTGACATCAGCCCATCTAGTCACTAAGAGACAGTGACATCACTGAGAGCGCGGCCTATCCAGTCATTAGGAGCCAGTGACATCACTGAGAGGGCAGCCTATCCAGTCACTATGAGACAGTGACATCACTGAGAGTGCAGCCTATCCAGTCATTATGAGCCAGTGACATCCCTGAGAGTGCAGCCTATCCAGTCACTAGGAGCCAGTGACATCACTGTGAACTAGGAACCATCTACACTGGCTACTAGGGTGGCAGTAGCCACTACCCATACATATATTACTTACAATTGATTCAATTGGATTTATTTAGCTATCAATTAAGTACTATTGAGACACTTTGACATAGTTTAATAGATTAAATTATTACATTTTCAATTATTATTAATTCATTATTAAATCAACTTTTTAGTCTTTCAACAAAGTTTTTTTTTGTCTGTTTGTTAAATGCACAATAAGTAGTTTGATTTCTAGATTTCAGATTTGTTCATAATCCAGAGGTCACTGGAAATCTTGTAATCAGTTTATTTGTTCTCTCCTTAGAAGCTTTCATCATGTTTGCAGAAACTTTATTTCTCTGACGTCCTAGTGGATGCTGGGGACTCCGTCAGGACCATGGGGATTAGCGGCTCCGCAGGAGACAGGGCACAAAAATAAAGCTTTAGGATCAGGTGGTGTGCACTGGATCCTCCCCCCATGACCCTCCTCCAAGCCTCAGTTAGGTTTTTGTGCCCGTCCGAGCAGGGTGCAATCTAGGTGGCTCTCCTAAAGAGCTGCTTAGAAAAAGTTTTTAGGTTTTTTATTTTCAGTGAGTCCTGCTGGCAACAGGCTCACTGCAACGAGGGACTTAGGGGAGAAGAAGTGAACTCACCTGCGTGCAGGATGGATTGGCTTCTTAGGCTACTGGACACCATTAGCTCCAGAGGGATCGAACACAGGCCCAGCCATGGAGTCCGACCCCCTTGCAGATGCCGAAAAGTGAAGAGGTCCAGAAACCGGCGGCAGAAGACTTTTCAGTCTTCATGAGGTAGCGCACAGCACTGCAGCTGTGCGCCATTGTTGTCACACACTTCACACCAGCGGTCACGGAGGGTGCAGGGCGCTGCGGGGGGCGCCCTGGGCAGCAATGAGTTTACCTTGTTCTGGCTAAAAAATACATCACATATAGCCCCTGGGGCTATATGGATGTATTTAACCCCTGCCAGGTCTCAGAAAAACGGGAGAAGAAGCCCGCCGAAAAGGGGGCGGAGCCTATTCTCCTCAGCACACAGCGCCATTTTCCCTCACAGAAATGCTGGTGGGAAGGCTCCCAGGCTCTCCCCTGCACTGCACTACAGAAACAGGGTTAAAACAGAGAGGGGGGGCACTTATTTGGCGATATGATTATATATATTAAGATGCTATAAGGGAAAAACACTTATATAAAGGTTGTCCCTGTATAATTATAGCGTTTTGGTGTGTGCTGGCAAACTCTCCCTCTGTCTCCCCAAAGGGCTAGTGGGGTCCTGTCCTCTATCAGAGCATTCCCTGTGTGTGTGCTGTGTGTCGGTACGTGTGTGTCGACATGTATGAGGACGATGTTGGTGAGGAGGCGGAGCAATTGCCTGTAATGGTGATGTCACTCTCTAGGGAGTCGACACCGGAATGGATGGCTTATTTAGGGAATTACGTGATAATGTCAACACGCTGCAAGGTCGGTTGACGACATGAGACGGCCGGCAAACCAATTAGTACCTGTCCAGGCGTCTCAAACACCGTCAGGGGCTTTAAAACGCCCATTTACCTCAGTCGGTCGACACAGACACGGACACTGACTCCAGTGTCGACGGTGAAGAAACAAACGTATTTTCCATTTGGGCCACACGTTACATGTTAAGGGCAATGAAGGAGGTGTTACATATTTCTGATACTACAAGTACCACAAAAGAGGGTATTATGTGGGGTGTGAAAAAACTACCTGTAGTTTTTCCTGAATCAGATAAATTAAATGAAGTGTGTGATGATGCGTGGGTTTTCCCCGATAGAAAATTATTGGCGTTATACCCTTTCCCGCCAGAAGTTAGGGCGCGTTGGGAAACACCCCTTAGGGTGGATAAGGCGCTCACACGCTTATCAAAACAAGTGGCGTTACCGTCTCCAGGGAAAGACCAAAGGGATACGGCCGCCCTCGAGGAGCCAGCTGATAGGAGGCTGGAAAATATCCTAAAAAGTATATACACACATACTGGTGTTATACTGCGACCAGCGATCGCCTCAGCCTGGATGTGCAGCGCTGGGGTGGCTTGGTCGGATTCCCTGACTGAAAATATTGATACCCTTGACAGGGACAGTATTTTATTGACTATAGAGCATTTAAAGGATGCATTTCTATATATGCGAGATGCACAGAGGGATATTTGCACTCTGGCATCAAGAGTAAGTGCGATGTCCATATCTGCCAGAAGATGTTTATGGACACGACAGTGGTCAGGTGATGCAGATTCCAAACGGCACATGGAAGTATTGCCGTATAAAGGGGAGGAGTTATTTGGGGTCGGTCCATCGGACCTGGTGGCCACGGCAACAGCTGGAAAATCCACCTTTTTTTACCCCAAGTCACATCTCAGCAGAAAAAGACACCGTCTTTTCAGCCTCAGTCCTTTCGTCCCCATAAGGGCAAGCAGGCAAAAGGCCAGTCATATCTGTCCAGGGATAGAGGAAAGGGAAGAAGACTGCAGCAGGCAGCCCATTCCCAGGAACAAAAGCCCTCCACCGCTTTTGCCAAGTCCTCAGCATGACGCTGGGGCCTTACAAGCGGACTCAGGTGCGGTGGGGGGTCGTCTCAAGAGTTTCAGCGCGCAGTGGGCTCACTCGCAAGTGGACCCCTGGATCCTACAAGTAGTATCCCAGGGGTACAGATTGGAAGTTCGAGACGTCTCCCCCTCGCAGGTTCCTGAAGTCTGCTTTACCAACGTCTCCCTCCGACAGGGAGGCAGTATTGGAAACAATTCACAAGCTGTATTCCCAGCAGGTGATAATCAAAGTACCCCTCCTACAACAAGGAAAGGGGTATTATTCCACACTATATTGTGGTACTGAAGCCAGACGGCTAGGTGAGACCTATTCTAAATCTGAAATATTTGAACACTTACATACAAAGGTTCAAATCAAGATGGAGTCACTCAGAGCAGTGATAGCGAACCAGGAAGAAGGGGACTATATGGTGTCCCTGGACATCAAGGATGCTTACCTCCATGTCCAAATTTGCCCTTCTCACCAAGGGTACCTCAGGTTCGTGGTACAAAACTGTCACTATCAGTTTCAGACGCTGCCGTTTGGATTGTCCACGGCACCCCGGGTCTTTACCAAGGTAATGGCCGAACTGATGATTCTTCTTCAAAGAAAAGGCGTCTTAATTATCCCTTACTTGGACGATCTCCTGATAAGGGCAAGGTCCAGAGAACAGTTGGAGGTCGGAGTAGCACTATCTCAAGTAGTTCTACGACAGCACGGGTGGATTCTAAATATTCCAAAATCGCAGCTGTCTCCGACGACTTGTCTGCTGTTCCTAGGGATGATTCTGAACACAGTCCAGAAAAAGGTGTTTCTCCCGGAGGAGAAAGCCAGGGAGTTATCCGAGCTAGTCAGGAACCTCCTAAAACCAGGAAAAGTGTCAGTGCATCATTGCACAAGGGTCCTGGGAAAAATGGTGGCTTCTTACGAAGCGATTCCATTCGGCAGATTTCACGCAAGAACTTTTCAGTGGGATCTGCTGGAAAAATGGTCCGGATCGCATCTTCAGATGCATCAGCGGATAACCCTGTCTCCAAGGACAAGGGTGTCTCTTCTGTGGTGGCTGCAGAGTGCTCATCTACTAAAGGGCCACAGATTCGGCATTCAGGACTGGGTCCTGGTGACCACGGATGCCAGCCTGAACGGCTGGGGAGCAGTCACACAAGGAAAAATTTTCCAGGGAGTGTGATCAAGTCTGGAGACTTCTCTCCACATAAATATACTGGAGCTAAGAGCAATTTACAATGCTCTAAGCTTAGCAAGACCTCTGCTTCAAGGTCAGCCGGTATTGATCCAGTGGGACAACATCACGGCAGTCGCCCACGTAAACAGACTGGGCGGCACAAGAAGCAGGAGGGCAATGGCAGAAACTGCAAGGATTCTTCGCTGGGCGGAAAATCATGTGTTAGCACTGTCAGCAGTGTTCATTCCGGGAGTGGACAACTGGGAAGCAGACTTCCTCAACACGACCTCCACCCGGGAGATGGGGACTTCATCGGGAAGTCTTCCACATGATTGTGAACCGTTGGGAAAGACCAAAGGTGGACATGATGGCGTCCCGCCTGAACAAAAAACTGGACAGGTATTGCGCCAGGTCAAGAGACCCTCAGGCAATAGCTGTGGACGTTCTGGTAACACCGTGGGTGTACCAGTCGGTGTATGTGTTCCCTCCTCTGCTTCTCATACCTAAGGTACTGAGAATTATAAGACGTAGAGGAGTAAGAACTATACTCGTGGCTCCGGATTGGCCAAGAAGGACTTGGTACCCGGAACTTCAAGAGATGCTCACAGAGGACTCATGGCCTCTGCCGCTAAGAAGGGACTTGCTTCAGCAAGTACCATGTCTGTTCCAAGACTAACCGCGGCTGCGTTTGACGGCATGGCGGTTGAACGCCGGATCCTAAGGAAAAAAGGCATTCCGGAAGAGGTCATTCCTACCCTGGTCAAAGCCAGGAAGGAGGTGACCGCACAACATTATCACCACATGTGGCGAAAATATGTTGCGTGGTGTGAGGCCAGGAAGGCCCCACGAAGAAATTTAAACTCGGTCGATTCCTGCATTTCCTGCAAACAGGAGTGTCTATGGGCCTCAAATTGGGGTCCATTAAGGTTCAAAGTTCGGCCCTGTCGATTTTCTTCCAGAAAGAATTGGCTTCAGTTCCTGAAGTCCGGAAGTTTGTCAAGGGAGTACTGCATATACAACCCCCTTTTGTGCCTCCAGTGGCACTGTGGGATCTCAACGTAGTTCTGGGATTCCTCAAATCACATTGGTTTAAACCGCTCAAATCTGTGGATTTGAAATATTTCACATGGAAAGTGACCATGATGTTGGCCCTGGCCTCGGCCAGGCGAGTGTCAGAATTGGCGGCTTTGTTTCACAAAGGCCCATATCTGATTGTCCATTCGGACAGGGCAGAGCTGCGGACTCGTCCCCAGTTTCTCCCTAAGGTGGTGTCAGCGTTTCACCTGAACCAGCTTATTGTGGTACCTGCGGCTACTAGGGACTTGGAGGACTCCAAGTTGCTAGATGTTGTCAGGGCCCTGAAAATATAGGTTTCCAGGACGGCTGGAGTCAGGAAAACTGACTTGCTGTTATCCTGTATGCACCCAACAAACTGGGTGCTCTTGCTTCTAAGCAGACGATTGCTAGTTGGATGTGTAGTACAATTCAGCTTGCACATTCTGTGGCAGGCCTGCCACAGCCAAAATATGTAAATGCCCATTCCACAAGGAAGGTGGGCTCATCTTGGGCGGCTGCCCGAGGGGTCTCGGCTTTACAACTTTGCCGAGCTGCTACTTGGTCAGGGGCACACCCTGGCTGAGGAGGACCTGGAGTTCTCTCACTCGGTGCTGCAGAGTCATCCGCACTCTCCCGCCCGTTTGGGAGCTTTGGTATAATCCCCATGGTCCTGACGGAGTCCCCAGCATCCACTAGGACGTCAGAGAAAATAAGATTTTACTTACCGATAAATCTATTTCTCGTAGTCCGTAGTGGATGCTGGGCGCCCATCCCAAGTGCGGATTGTCTGCAATACTTGTACATAGTTATTGTTACAAAAAAATCGGGTTGTTATTGTTGTGAGCCGTCTGTTCAGAGGCTCCTACGTTTGTCATACTGTTAACTGGGTTCAGATCACAAGTTGTACGGTGTGATTGGTGTGGCTGGTATGAGTCTTACCCGGGATTCAAAATCCTTCCTTATTGTGTACGCTCGTCCGGGCACAGTATCCTAACTGAGGCTTGGAGGAGGGTCATGGGGGGAGGAGCCAGTGCACACCACCTGATCCTAAAGCTTTATTTTTGTGCCCTGTCTCCTGCGGAGCCGCTAATCCCCATGGTCCTGACGGAGTCCCCAGCATCCACTACGGACTATGAGAAATAGATTTATCGGTAAGTAAAATCTTATTTACTTGCTACTGTATATAAATATCCTTATATTTCGTTCAACTCATAAATATGGTCTGTATACCTCCCTATTAATACAAATATTTACTTTCATGGCTAAAGACATATATTGTAGGGTCTGGATCAGCATTGATAATAAGTCTGAAAGACATGTTTGCGTGGAGCCAAGTTATATAGGGTTGGTTAAGGTCATCCGTCAAAGACAAAATACACCTAGTCCTCCTGGATTCGGGACGGGTTAAGGGATCCATTGAGGCTCTTTCTCCTCAAACTCTGGTTCCATCTCGTCTGTCCTATGTTTCAGTGAAATATCGTTTATTGTTGATGGTGACGTCAAAGATGAACACATCACCATGTTGAGAGTTCAGTAAATGCCTCTTGCCTGTAGAAGGTCCCACTGATGTGAAGAGTCCAACTTGTTCTTCTTAGCATTGACATTCTGCTTTGGACCATCTTTGGAAAAGTCTCATTAGCTAAACCAAAACAAAAAATATCAAGAAGACCGTTAAGCATATTCCATTGTGCTTGAAGACTTTTCAAAGTTTAATAAGGCAGCAAAGAACCCAGATGTTTTTCACAGCCAAGAAACTTTCTGAGGAACATCTGGCTGTGGATATCATTTGACCTTACAACTATTCAACATTCAACACAAATTATCTGTGCTGGTACTAGACTTTGCCTAGAGATCTGCGGGTGAAGACCACGCTTACAGATCATTATATCCATTCACAAGAAGCAAGAAGATCCTGTCTTAGCAAAACGATGGATAATAAAATGCACTTATATTGTATATACATTTTTTTTTTTAAAGAACTTCTGTTTCCACCATTTTGTCCAGTACTGATCCTTAGAAACCTCACTACAAAAACCCCCCAGATCATTTCTTGCAGTCATGGATTCTAGACAATGAGCAAAGAAGTCTTCAACCTGGCCACAGGTGTTTGACCTTATTGTCAAATATGAAGACTTTGTGCAGGTCCAAGAGTGAGGACGGTGGGCAAACACACGTGCGTAAGTACACCTGACTGCCGTGCAAGTGCATATCTAGGCGCATACCCACTTACCTGTCTTCTGCACTGCCCTGCAAAAAGCAATCTGGACCTAATTTTGTATGTTGGCTGATTCACCTGAGAATATGGAATGTCAGTAGATCACACAAGTCCATCCGAACCACAGAAATTCTGGTGAACGATGGGAGAGGTGGGCAAGTTAAAGGACAAAAGCACGCGTTTCACATCATTTACAGTCAATCCACTGTTGAATGTTGATTCAAAACGTGTTACTATGAAGCAGTAAAGGCCCATGATGTCATTATTAAGGTGAGTTATGAGGTGGGCTGGTAAGTTTTAATAGGATGGTGAATTTTCAGGGCGCCTGTACAGCTGTGAGACTGCTATACCGAGGTGACTTTATTGTGTCTCGATGGTGCTCAGACCCTTGCAACCGAAACCCCAACAGGTTTGTGGCCATCGAAATTCTGAAATTCTGTCCAATTTTGAATTGGTTATAAACTCTTTTATGCATCTCAACTGTTTTATTTGTATCTTAAAGATCTGGTCTCCCCCACCCCCCTCCCCCAACCTCGGAGCTGTGCTAGACACCAGTGGAAACTATCTACATCTTAAAGTAAATGCACTTTACTTTGCTGTGACGCAACTTTGTTCCAACAGTCATTTGAAGGCCTGGATATGTACGCTAGTGCAATGCTCTCTGCCGTCAAAGGCCTGTTAGACTCATTTATCAAAGAAGGTCACAGCATCACCAAATGTAATGTGCAATAGTTAGTATCTGGTGCTGCAATTGGGTATTTCTGAGATAACGGCGGCCGCTACTTCAACACCTCAGGAAAGCTCAGCAAAGCCATTAAGGGGCCGTAGCTGAAGTGGCCCCAGCTGAATCCTGGGAGTTCATTATTCACTACAATAGGTGACATTGTGCTTGGCCAGGGTTAAACTGTCTCCCTTGGGTAACTTGTTCGCCCCATACACAGCAACCTACAAATAGACTTCATCACTCTCAATTACCCCCAGGCACACAGCAGTGATGTAACCCACTGCACAAAGCACACATGGAAGGTGGGTGAGGACTAAAATGGAGTAAATTGAAATTGAGGTTTGTCTTAAAGGTACTCTGCCATATAAACTATATTTAATGCATGTGGGTATTAACCATGGAATAACCAAGTTATATACCATGGATACAACGGTGTGCAGTGCTCGGGGTTCCACGAGGCAAGAGGGTCCGGTGCTGGCCTATTGACTAGTGGCCTCCTTGCACCCCGAGCCAGGTATCTCCATGGGGTAGTGCAGTGATTAGCGTTATGGCCTCACAACACTGAGGTCTTGGGTTCAATCCCCACCAAGGTTATATTGGTGCAGAGTTTGTACGTTCTCCCCACAATTGTGTGGGTTTTCTTTCAGGTGCTCCAGTTTCCCCCCACGGGATCCGGTCTTTAAGTTGACAGTAAGTAGGTCGACACTATTGGTCGACATGGTTTCTAGGTCGACAGGGACTCTAGGTCGACATGAGTTTTTCACATATTTTTTTCTTTTTTCTTTTTTTGAACTTTTTCATACTTTACGATCCACGTGGACTACAATTGGGAATGGTAACCTGTGCCGCGCGCAGCGAGTTCGCTTGCCATGCAACGGGACACGGTGCACTAATTGGGGTTCCCGGTCACTGTACAGAGAAAACAACACCAAAAAAATAAAAAAACTCATGTCGGCCTTTTCTCATGTCAACATAGAGTCCCTGTCGACCTAGAAAACATGCCGACCTACTTACTGTCGACCAGTAATGGTCGACTTAGACACTGTCGACCTAAGTCTAATCTACCATACTACACCCCCTCCCACAATCCAAAAACATACTTATAGGTTAGTTGCCTTCTGCTTCCCATTGGCAGGGTGAGTGACTGTGAGTGACTGATGCATTCTCTATAGTGCGCTGTGGAATATGTGTGCGCTATATAAATATCTGGTAATAATGAAATAAATACGTCGCTGGTCTTCCCACTCCAAGCCCGACGGATGTATTTCTATATATTTAAACATCATATTAAAGACTCTGAAGACAGGATTGGCGCACCCGTGCAGCTTGCGCCCACATGGAAACACCAGACTTGCTGTTTACTTCTGGCGTGAGAGCTGTAAATGAGGCTTGAGTCTGGGGAGAGGGCATTAATTGGGCATAGCCTTGTTGGGTGGGTTCAGCCCTCACTGGGTAGTTTCTCCGCACACACACACATCTGCTGCACATTCACTACATCAGCCCCAAAAACCGAGCGGCCCGAGGCAACTGCCTCATTACGTCATTCGCTAATGCCTGCGATGTTTAGTAATAAATGGTATACATCTACGTATCCCTCCCTCTTGTATGTAACTGGGCTATCGGTCATGCTGTCCTCTGACTGATGTCCCCTAGAGCTTCCCACGTTCTCTGGCTTTTCTGTTCCATGTATAAGTGTGTCCCCTCTCTCCTTATCCATTGCTTCCACGGACAGACGGCTGACAGTAATTGCAGTCATTTCAGCCTCTGGTTATGTAATTGGAAGCACAGTGTGTTCCGAGCTCCACTTCTGCAGTCCCAGTTGCTATAGAGCAAGCAGAAAAGACATGATGCCCTGAATGCTCTGAGCCCAGATTAGAACACAAGTTCCCTGGCTAAGTCTGTGTTCTCGCCAACCTGTGGACCTGATTCAGAGGTGGATGAAGCGTCAATGGCGCACGCAGTTGGCGTAAGTCTGTGCATGCGTCCATATTGTTACCACTGATTCAGAGATGAACGCCATTCATGTCGCTGCTGTGATATTGGATGCAGCAGCGATGTGAAAACATGCTAAGGGAAGAAGACGCCTCCTGCCAGCATCGCAAATCCAAGTGCATCACCTGCGAGACCTTCGGTCATCTGAGTGACCCTGAGGTCACAGCGCCGTAGCTGAGGCCTGGAAATCTGCATCGGAAGAAGCAGAGCCTGGCCAATCCCAGAAAATGGGGACAGCATGCCCCCATTTTTCCGTAACGTTGCCCAGCTTTGCCCAATGCCTCATTATGAATGATAAAGGTCTCCTGTGAATGAGAAAGGTCTCCTGTGAATAAGAAGGGTCTCCTGTGAATGAGAAGGGTCTTCTGTGAATGAGAAAGGTCTCCTGTGAATGAGAGGGTCTCCTGTGAATAAGAAGGGTCTCCTGTGAATGAGAAAGGTCTCCTGTGAATGAGAGGGTCTCCTGTGAATGAGAAGGATCTCCTGTGAATGAGAAAGGTCTCCTGTGAATGAGAGGGTCTCCTGTGAATGAGAAGGGTCTCCTATGAATGAGTGGGTCTCCTGTGAATGAGAAAGGTCTCCTACAAATGAGAAGGGTCTCCTGTGAATGAGAGGGTCTCCTGTGAATGAGAGGGTCTCCAGTGAATGAGAAAGGTCTCCTATGAATGAGAAGGGTCTCCTGTGAATGAGAGGGTCTCCTGTGAATGAGAGGATCTCCAGTGAATGTGAAAGGTCTCCTATGAATGAGAGGGTCTCCTGTGAATGAGAGGGTCTCCTGTGAATGAGAAAGGTCTCCTATGAATGAGAAGGGTCTCCTGTGAATGAGAGGGTCTCCTGTGAATGAGAGGGTCTCCTGTGAATGAGAAAGGCCTCCTATGAATGAGAGGGTCTCCTGTGAATAAGAAAGGTCTCCTGTGAATGAGAAGGGTCTCCTGTTAATGAGAGGGTCTCCTGTGAATGAGAAAGGTCTCCTATGAATGAGAAGGGTCTCCTGTGAATAAGAAAGGTCTCCTGTGAATGAGAAGGGTCTCCTGTTAATGAGAGGGTCTCCTGTGAATGCGAAAGGTCTCCTATGAATGAGAAGGGTCTCCTGTGAATGAGTGGGTCTCCTGTGAATGAGAAAGGTCTCCTATGAATGAGGGTCTCCTGTGCAGATGAGTGAATTAGCGACATGGTAAAAAAACTATCTTCACCTAACGATAATCACACCATATCAAAACTGAAGTATCAATCCCATACAGATTCATAAAATAGATCTGGGTCATTTGATCGTCCATCCCCACTCTAGTGTGTGCCACAAATCACAGGGTGTGGCAGCTTCAGTAGTGCTAGACACACCCCTGTGCCATGGCCACTCCCACTGCGACATGAGCCGGCCCAAAACTTGTATCAGGGCTGCCTTCTTTTAGAGAATAAAAGATAAAGAGATATTATTGCTCTGACACCTGTCTATGGCGCAGATTCAGCTTTAGATGCTAATTCCATTTGGTCGCAAATTGGCCAATGTTTTTAGATATTCGCATATGCATACCAGGTCTTGCGTCGTCGGTGAAGTTCACGATGGTGATCCGATGCTGCGTCTTCAGGCACATGCCGCGGATCAGAGACGCCGTCAGTGGGCTCATTTCAAAAGACTGCACTGGCTGCACTTACATGACGCTGCTACCAGAGACACAGCGTCGACACCACTAGCCAGCAACTCTTATTCAGGCCACTAAACCTTTATCAAAGTACAGAGATTCGGGTATGAGGATATTACCTATAGAGGTAATATATTACACCTGTAGCTAGGTAAATCTGTATTACACGTAACATTATTTCATATTTGTCTCCAAATACAAGAAAATACATGGTCAGAATATAATTGTGATCTGCTAATTAGCAGAGCAGGAAATACACACTGTGTAATCCTTCCTGGGGCATGGTCTGCAATTATCACCTTTATAGACACTTCACAGCAATGGAAAAGTCCCAACTCCTTTCTCAGTCAGCAATCGCTCGTTTCCCAGAAGCCTCTGCACGTGTTCATTGATAGGAAAATTCCCAGATTGTGCCGACATGTAGTCTGTGCCTCACACCTCATTCATTTGTGTCGCCGGGTCCCACCTCCAATGTCTTCTATAAAGATTGCTGACTTCTCCTAATACGGATACCTTCCCGGCCTACTGTCAGGTATATAGTGAGATATTCTGGAGATTATTACATTACTGGCCTCTCTAGTGATCTGCAGAACATTGCTCTGTCCCATCTACCCTCTGACAGGTACATAGTGATATATCCTGCAGATTATTACATTACTGACCTCTCTAGAGATCTGCAGAACATTGGGGGGTCATTCCGAGTTGTTCGCTCGCAAGCTGCTTTTAGCAGCTTTGCACACACTAAGCCGCCGCCTACTGGGAGTGAATATTAGCTTATCAAAATTGCGAACGAAAGATTAGCAGAATTGCGAATAGACACTTCTTAGCAGTTTCTGAGTAGCTCCAGACTTACTCGGCATCTGCGATCAGTTCAGTGCTTGTCGTTCCTGGTTTGACGTCACAAACACACCCAGCGTTCGCCCAGACACTCCTCCGTTTCTCTAGCCACTCCCGCGTTTTTCCCAGAAACGGTAGCGTTTTTTCACACACACCCATAAAACGGCCAGTTTCCGCCCAGAAACACCCACTTCCTGTCAATCACATTACGATCACCAGAACGAAGAAAAAACCTCGTAATGCCGTGAGTAAAAAACCTAACTGCATAGCAAATTTACTTGGCGCAGTCGCACTGCGGACATTGCGCATGCGCATTAGCGACTAATCGCTCCGTTGCGAGAAAAAAATAACGAGCGAACAACTCGGAATGACCCCCATTGTTCTGTACATCTACCCCCTGACAGGTACATAGTGATATATTCTGCAGATTATTACATTACTGACCTCTCTAGTGATCTGCAGAACATTGCTCTGTCCCATCTACCCACTGACAGGTACATAGTGATATACTCTGCAGATTATTACATCACTGACCTCTCTAGTGATCTGCAGAACATTGCTCTGTCCCATCTACCCCCTGACAGATACATTGTGATATATGCTGCAGATCATTACATTACTGACGTCTCTAGTGATCTGCAGAACATTGCTCTGTCCCATCTACCCCCTGACAGATACATTGTGATATATGCTGCAGATCATTACATTACTGACGTCTCTAGTGATCTGCAGAACATTGCTCTGTCCCATCTACCCCCTGACAGCTACATAGTGATATATACTGCAGATCATTACATTACTGACCTCTTTAGTAACATACAGAACATTTAGTATCACCCCTATGTATCATAGGGGAACCACAGCAGATATTGGTGGTCATTCCGAGTTGTTCGCTCGGTAATTTTCTTCGCATCGCAGCGATTTTCCGCTAATTGCGCATGCGCAATGTTCGCACTGCGACTGCGCCAAGTTAATTTGCTATGCAGTTAGGAATTTTACTCACGGCATTACAAGTTTTTTTCTTCATTCTGGTGATCGTAATGTGATTGACAGGAAGTGGGTGTTTCTGGGTGGAAACTGGCCGTTTTATGGGTGTGTGATCAGGTCAGGGAAAAACGCGGGAGTGTCTGAAGAAACGGGGGAGTGTCTGGGCGAACGCTGGGAGTGTTTGTGACGTCAAACCAGGAACGAAACTGACTGAACTGATCGCAGATGCCGAGTAAGTCTGGAGCTACTCAGAAACTGCTAAGAAGTGTCTATTCGCAATTCTGCTAATCTTTCGTTCGCAATTTTACTATGCTAAGATTCACTTCCAGTAGGCGGCGGCTTAGCGTGTGCAAAGCTGCTAAAAGCAGCTTGCGAGCGAACAACTCGGAATGAGGGCCATTGGTCACTCAATTTCCGACAACAGCAGCAACCTTCATAAGTTTGTGTGGGGGATGCAAAGCAGTCGGATTTAGGGGGTCATTCCGAGTTGATCGCTCGCTAGCAGTTTTTAGCAGCCGTGCAAACGCTATGCCGCCGCCCACTGGGAGTGTATTTTAGCTTAGCAGAAGTGCGAACGGTTGCATTGCGCGAGCAAAACCTGCTCAGCGCTTGCGATCACTTCAGACTATTCAGTTCCGGATTTGACGTCACACACCCGCCCTGCGTTCGCCCAGCCACGCTTGTGTTTTCCCTGGCACGCCTGCATTTTTCCGAACACTCCCTGAAAAAGGTCAGTTGCCACCCAGAAACGCCCTCTTCCTGTCAATCACTCTGTGGCAACCAGTGCGACTGAAAAGCTTCGCTAGACCCTGTGCAAAACTGCATCGTTCGTTGTGCCCGTACGACGCGCGTGCGCATTGCACCGCATATGCATGCGCAGAACTGCCATTTTTTAGCCTGATCGCTGCGCTGCGAATAAATGCAGCTAGCGATCAACTCGGAATGACCACCTTAGCCTCTTACAGTTGCCCTGAGTTACCGCGCTGGATATACATGTGTGGCAGTGTCTGGCTGCTGTTGGCGACAGATCCGTGCAGTGGCTAGATGAGGGGTATATTTAGAACACTGTTAGGCATTGTAAACCCATTTGGGAATAAGGCCGCAGAGTGGAGGGCACACGCGGATCTATTATAAAGTGCAGCATGTGGAACGGGCAGGACCCCTGTCTGACAGTAGCCAGATAATACATAGCAGGTGACTGACTCCTGCTGCAGAGACGCCAATACAAATGGGTCAGAATCTAGGACTTGCCTATAAGTGTCCTGAAGAAGCAAGGAACCAGCGAGCACATGGCAGACACACACACACAGAAGCCCGCTGAGCGCCATTGTGTGTGCGGTATTTATAACACGGATCCGCCGTCCGCTTTGCATGATTTCTCTAGTCTTACAAAAGTCTCTTTTTATTCTCTTTCTGATACATTGACAGCTGAGGATATTTTTAAATACAGTCCGGTCCCCTTTCATGTCTCTATCATCCATCTGATAACATTGTGAGAGCAGCAGCTGGAGATGAGCGGAACAATCTGTCGCAGGAATCACGCGCTAAACTGATGAGCCCGCATGATTTATCGTTCACTGCTATTTACTAAAGGCTGAGCATACGAGGTGTCACAGATATCTCTAACGCTCATCTGCATAACAAAGGTGTCCATAGTTCCATACAAAAAAAAAAAGATATTTAAATGGAGGTGAACCAATCAGCTTCTGCCATCTCACAGGCTGTGTTTGAAAAATGACAGTTAAGAGCTGATAGGCTGGTACTTTATCTCTCTCCCCAAGCTTTGATAACGCTCCCCTCCGGTATATGTTAGAAAGGGTGGCCTCTTCATTTTCAATTGCAAAAGCAGGCCCCGTAGGTTTGTCTGGGCTCTGCTAAATTGTGAACGCTCTTCCGTATGGCCGAGGCAACCTACTTACTCCCTTACGCTAACGCGGGAATTCGCATGTGTGTACTGAAAATCTGCACGCCTGCATGTGGAATCGTCATCAGCGCACGTCATTAGTATCTGAGTTCAGTAAACGCAGAAAATGTGGGGCGTCAACAGACTGACCAGTCCGTACGCAAATGGTTTATTGCCTGATCCAGCGCATGAGAAGTCGCCGTCTTATTCCTTTGGCGCATGCTGAAATCAGCGCGAGGCCCGCAAAGCCCACTTGCGCCACGACTCAGAATCAGACCCACGGATCACACTGATACAAACATCCGTGTAAATAGAACGTAGCAGCCATTGTGATCCCAGCTTTCAGCACAGACCAGTAATGACCATGACACATTAACCAGCATTCCGTGGCCTGGTCCTGTAACTAGGTGCTTAATCGATGTAGACGGCCCCCCGCAGCCGCCGCAGAGGGATCCTTGTACTTTTCCACATAAAAGCTTGGCCAATATTTAACCTGTGAGGAATTTGGCTTTGCCCAGCGGTGGCTCAGTCCTGAGCGTCCGACATCACCCCCCCCCCCCTTCCTCCCCAGGAGGTAATGTGGATATAGACACACACAGGGGATGGAGACACCAAGGCGGAGGGGAAGGGATCATTTTACTAGCAAACAAATAGCGGCATGCATTGCATCAGGTGTACTCCTGCTGGGCACTGTGGTTCTATGGCTGACCCAGCAGCGCCTGGAATTGCAGCATGGGTCTTGCGATATTGCTCGCAGCCCCCTGTCGGCCGTAGCGTGTTTGGGGGAAGGGGGGTGCGGCACCCACCACCGTTCTTCAAGCGTCATCATTAGTATAAGGACTTACATCTGCCCCTCGCTGGGTGCAAAAGGTCCGGCTGCTTGACAGAGACTGCGCAAGTGCGCAGCCGCCGATGATTTCTGTAGGCGCGATGACATCACTGGGGCAGGCAGAGAATACCTAAGCACCAGCGCTGGATTGTGATCGCTTGTCCCTCTGCAGAAACGCAGTTTCATAAATCTAATTTTCTTTTATGCATTATGATGTCATTTGTTATCAAACGTCAGCGGCACTCGTCAGCGACTGAGGCCACCAATCAGCAGTTACCTGTATAGTGCAAGTTAGGCAATAAAAGTAAATATCCGATTGGTCGATATGGATAAAAGCACATTTGCACTGTTAGTAAATTGTACAGTATCATTTACAGAGTGCATTTCAGTCACATATATTTGTTTCTGCATCGGCGGCAGATTGCGTCAAACACTAAAAGGCCAATGTTTGTCACTCATAGTACACAGCGCAGAGTTTGCATTAGGCGACAGCAGTAGCAGAACGTGACGGCACACTCGTGGGTGTTACTGTGTCTCAGGGAACCATAACCAGTCACTGGTGTGGGGGCCCTATCCGCTCTGCTGACCACGTCCGCCTACACGACTCTAGCTGAGAACGGTTCGGGTCACCGGGCAGCTACTGCCCCTGGTGCATTCACTAGAACCCTGTGCTATACAATTACCAGTCGGGGTGTGCGTATGAGATTCTGCGGAGGGGGAGTCAGGGTTGGGGGGACCTCGGGCCCCCCCACACCTGTAGATTCAGTCATGCAGATAAACAATGATAGGAATGTAAAGAATGCCAGTCTTGGAGGGGGCAATGTCCGGGTCACAATACCAAGTGAGGACTCTCAGGTGTGTACGTCACCTGTGTGACCAGGAATGTGTTTTCCTCATCACAAATACAGGCCCGGGGCAAGACAGAGGGGGAGGGGGGGGGGGAGCATTATAATATGCGAGGGGGGAGGGTTCCCTATCAATACCTGCGATATCATAATATCCGACCGGTTTACACGCGACCAGGGGCAAGGCCACTCGTTCGCATGATCGTTTAAAATGATCATTCAAGATTATGGTGGAGGCATGGACTGACCGCCCAGAGGAGGCGGTAATCCATATGAATTGTGTATCACTGACAGGAAAATGCTGTCTGTGTGTGGTTACGTAATTACTAAGGCCCTGAGTCTGCTATTTAGTCAGCTGCCGGCAGCTCACGGCCTCCCTCGGCCCGTAATGTGAGGCAGATAATGGCTGTTTATGTGGCACAGCGCTGGGCTCACATGTCCGGCCTTGCTGAGCATTGTGTGTCTCTTACAGTAGGACACTGGAGTGCCGGCGGTGGCTGCTGCAGGAAATTGCTCCTTTTGTTGTAGCAGCTAAGTGCCCACAGAGTCACACAGCCCACACATCTGCAGAGAGGCACGCCACGGTGTGCTGCTCTGCACGAGGGGGCCATGGCACTGCCTTATGTCAGTGCTGCAGAGTGGTGTGTGTGAGGGATCCGGGGGGATAAGTGTACACACTGGAACAATCGCATCACCTGCAGGGTACACAGAGGGGGGGTGGGACAGAGATCAGGGCCAGTCTGAGTCGTGCCGACAGGCTGGTGCCATGAAACACAGCTGGGCACTGCCGCACACAGACTCTGGTGCTAGGCCCCTGTCCTGCTGCTCCCCAACACGTTGGCCCGTTGTCAGTAAATTCTATCCCACGTCAGTAAATAAAAAAATATATCTATATATATAGTTATGGAAAATAATAATAATAATTGGTAAAAAAAAAAAAAAATGACACGCTTCTGAAAGTAACAAAATTTGCACTCCTCTCACCCATCCTCGTACCTACACACTCAGGGGCACCTTACACTGAATGAGGGGTACACTGTGTTCCACAGGGAATACATCGGGGTGTAGAGTTGGATCTTGATCCAGAGGCACCAACAGGCTAAAGCAGGGATGGGGAACCTTCAGCCCATACTTGCCTACCTGACCCTCTCCATGAGGAGAAAATGCTCTGTTCCTGGACTTTCCTGGTAATGTAGGATTGCCATCACCTGTGGTGAAACTCCTTTCTTATCAATTAACTAGCTCACCACAGGTGATGGCAATCATACATTACCAGGAAAGTCCAGGAACAGAGCATTTCTCCCTCATGGAGAGGGTCAGGTAGGCAAGTATGATGCTTCGGCCTTCTTGCTGTTGTTGAACTACACATACCAGCATACCTTGCTACAGCTTTGCTATTTGGCCATGCTAAAACTGCTGCAGGGCATGCTGGGATGTGTAGTGCAACAACAGCTGGAGGGCCGAAGGTTCCCCATCCCTGGGCTAAAGGTAGATGCTAGAATCAAGTGGGCTAAGGGACCTTTTCCGTAAGGGGGAGGAGTTACGACGCAAGGGGGAGGAGCTAGACCAGCGGGAAAGTTCCTCTACTATCCACGCCACCAACTATTACCTTTAGTAATTAGGTGGTGAGCGGAGCGGAGCGAGCCACCGTGCCCGAAGCGTGGCGAGCGAAGCGAGCCCGCGAGGGTACTTTTCGGGTACCCTGTTCGCCCGTAGCTCCTCCCCCTGGTGACGTAGCTCCTCCCCTCAATACGTCACAAGGTCCCTTCAGCCCCTCCGATATAGAACCAACCCTGGGCTAAAGCTTTTAGTGTTCCCAGGATGCATTGCATGGCCTCCTCTATAACCCCGCCTCCGGACACTGGAGCCCAGTTTGTAAGTTGGTGCCTGCGGAGCAGGTCACTTAACAGGAGGGGCAGCGCTAGGCAGCACTGAAAAGAGCTTTTGTTAAGAAGATTCTTCAAGGGCTGCAGCACTTTTATGTCCTAATGACATACTGTGCTGCGGCTCCAAAAAATCCCCAGCAGCGCCGCATACCCCGCTGGCCGAGTTCCCGGGTTCTTGTGGCGGAGGCGCTCCGGTTTCCAGGCACACACCGCTGGCGCTCTCCAGGATCGCGTGGCTGCTTCTATGGGAGAAGGTAAGAGGGTCCCCCAGGTGGGACCCGCTGAAATCGCGTTTCTGTCGCGGTCTTAGAAGATGGACCGTGATGCTGGTGTGGACACTGTGGCTGTGCAGGGACCCCACTATATCCAAAAGGGCAGGGAGCACAGGTCGGATTTCACAAAAATCCTTTTAACAAGGCTCCACAGTACCCGGTGGTGAGGACCAGCATAGAGGATAAGGTGCTTGACCTGTAGCCCCTCCCCCAGCTCCGGGCACCTTCAACTGCTGGTGTTCCCGCCCTGCAGCTGCTTCTCACTCTCCCTCACTCCCTGCAGGGCTATGTCTTCTTTGTAAATCCGCCTGCCTCATTAGCTCTGTGCATTTACAGACATCCAGTATCTACTGTGCATTGAGATATATATATATATATATATATATATATATATATATATATATATAGTTTTACTAGTCCAGTGCAGTTTTATTGTTTGTCTGAAATAATTTCTGCATTGTACCTGTGACTGAGTGTGCCTGTAGCTGCTGTGTGTATTTCATTCTCATGTATCACACTTATTGCTATCACTGTATTCTGTACCCTGGGGGGCTAGGTGCGTGAGGGCCTCATATATAGTACTACATAGTATAAACTGTTTTGTGTGTTTTACTGTGTATTTCAGTCACCTCGTACTGCTTTAATTCTCTGTCTGTGTCCTGTATTTACTGTCACATAACACAGGGGGTTATATGCAGGTATTGTGTTTGGCTATATTGTACTGTTACGCTCTACAACTACATTCCCTATGATGTCTGCCACACAGGGTGGGAAATCCGTGGACGCTTCTGCATCATGCATACATAAATCATCAAGGCCGCACTGGAAGCCGCATAGCAATGACGGAAGTGTCAAAAATCCTTTGTTGGGCGGAACGCCATCTGCCAGCAATATCGGTGGTGTTCATTTCCGGAGTCCTCAACTGAAAAGCGGATTTCCTCAGTCATCAGGACGTGCACGCTGGAGAGTGGAGTCTTCATCAGGAAGTCTTTCAACTCCTTGTGGACAAGTGGGGCCTACCAGATGTAGACCTGATGGCTTCTCGACACAATCACAAGATTCCGGTCATCGGATCAAGGACAAGGGATCCTCAAGCAGCATTCGTGGATGCTCTAGCGATTCCATGGAACTTTCGGCTGCCATACGTGTTCCCTCCAGTGTCACTCCTGCCCAGGGTACTACGGAAGTTCAAGCAAAAAGGAGGAATACTACTTCTAGTTGCTCCAGCATGGCCCAGACGACATTGGTTCTCAGACCTGCAGGGTCTATCGATCGAGCTTACTATTCTACTTCCTCAACGCCCAGACCTCCTCGCTCAGGGCCCTTGTGTCTACCTGAACCTGGCCAGACTGACATTGATGGCATGGCTCTTGAAGCTTCACTTCTGAGGGCCAAAGGATTCTCCGTTATCCAATCTATGTTGAAGGCCCACAAACCAGCTTCTGCACAAATTTATTACAGGGTCTGGAATTCTTACTTCACCTGGTGTGCTGCTAAGAATTATGATGCATACAATTTCAGAACTTCCAGACTTTTGGCTTTTCCTACAACAAGGCCTAGACTTAGGCCTTCGTCTAGCCTCCCTCAAGGTTCATATTTCTGCCTTGTCGGTGCGGTTTCAGAGGAAGTTTGCGTCTATTCCTGATGTTCATACTTTCACTCAAGGCATTTTACGGATTCAGCCTCCCTATGTCCCTCCTGTGGCTCCATGGGATCTGTCTGTTGTCTTGAATGTCCTCCAAGAGTCTCCATTTGAACCTCTTGAGTCTGTGGACCTTAAATATCTTATGCTTAAGGTCATGTTTCTGCTGGCTATTGCCTCTGCTAGGAGGGTGTCGGACTTAGGAGCTTTGTTCTGTCGTCCGCCCTTTCTGATCTTTCACCGTGACCGTGCAGTTATTCAAACTCTCCCTGGTTATTTGCCTAAGGTGGTGTCATATTTTCACCTTAACCAAGAGATCGTGGTACCGGCTTTTATCTCTTCTGGTTTGTCCTCCAAAGAGCGGTCTTTGGATGTGGTACGGGCTCTCCGTATTTACGTGGAGAGGACTGCCTCTCTCAGGAGGTCCGATACCCGTTCTGTACTTTTTGGTTTTCACAAACGTGGCTGTCACAACTGAGGGCCTGAGCTGACGGGAGGCAGCCTCAGTTGTAGGGGCTGAGATGTACCGGAACCTGGGAGGTTGTATCAGACCCCTGGACATGTAAGTAACATGAATAATAACTGCCCGAAGGCGTGACCACGACAACTTGGATAAAAGTCAATGATGTTTATTATGACAACTCCGCAACACAGCAGCAGTAAAAGAAAACGTAAAAGTCAGCAAAGAATAAATACAGTTCCTGGGTACTACAGGATGGCAGGAGCCACAGGGCACTGGTAGTGTGAGATAGTTCTTATGATCTTCTAGATGGAAAGTCCTTACCAGGCCCGACTGTAGCAATGGAGATAACCCAGGATTGTGCCAGCTGGTGTTCCAGGAAAAGCTGGGTTGCTGAAGATAAAACAGCTGCTGTGGATACTGGCTGGAACCAGACTGTTGTTAGCACGGAGTGGATACTGGCTGGAACCAGTTAAATAATAAATGAACTTGGGAGCGATGAAATATGAACTGAAATGTAGAACTTGAGAGCGGAGAAATAATAATACCGGTGGAGAGTGGTAAAGTGTAGAAAGGACACCGGCCCTTTAAGGGAAGCTGTACTCAGCTGGAAGCTGAGCTGGAAGCAGGTAATGTTGTAGCTGGAAACAGATGAATCCACAATGGATTGGAGAGTCAGGCTACACCGCAGGTGGAATGCTGGTGCGGGTCTCTATGGTGGAAGTCTTGAGACAGGAGCTGGAACCTGGAAGACAATCACAGGAGAGAGACAAACAGGAACTAGGTTTGACAACCAAAGCACTGACGCCTTCCTTGCTCAGGCACAGTGTATTTATACCTGCAGCAAGGAAGGGATTGGCTAGGCAATTATGCAGATTAACAATACTGACAACAGATTGGAGGAAATGATCAGCTGACAGAATCCAAGATGGCTGCGCCCATGCAGACACTTGGAGGGAAGTTTGGTTTGTAATCCATGTGGTAATGAAAACAGTAATGGCGGCGCCGGCCACTGGAGACAGGAGACGCCAGGCTGACAAGTGCACATCCAACCACGCGGACACAGCGGAGGCCGCGGCTGACGTAATCGCCACTCTGACACTCTGCATGCAGAAGCTCAGGGACGGCGGCGGAGGCCGCGGGAGACGCCATGCCAGATGTAATAAGGCGTTACTGTGACAGCGTCTCAGAGAGACAGGAGAGGATGCAGGAATGTGAACATTAGGATAACAGATGGGATCCGGTCCTGGAGCGCTGAGCCAGCCTTAGGAGGCATCTGATGGGTAAGAAATGGCGTCCAGATACCCGGATCGTGACAGTGGCTGGCCTACGAATAAGCAAACCTTGGCCAGATGGATTAGAATGGTGATTGCACAAGCTTATGCACATGCTGGTCTTCCAGCTCCTGCTGCTATCAAAGCCCATTCTACTCGGTCTGTTGGACCTTCTTGGGCGGCCCTCCGAGACGCGTCCGCTGAACAATTGTGCAAGGCGCCTACGTGGTCCTCAGTGAACACATTCATCAGGTTCTATGCTTTTGATACTTCCGCCTCCTAGGATGCTTCCTTTGGACGCCAGGTTCTTGTACCCGCTACAGTGCGTCCCCTCCCATGAGGAACTGCTTTAGGACACCCCCAATGTATTCCCTGTGGAACACAGTGTACCACGTGTTTGTTCATATGTTTGTAAATCCAGTCATAAGGACACAGAGACATGTGAGTTCACTGCTGTGCTGTTTATTCCATCACCAACTCCAGGCACACTGCACACTGGACCACCCACTTCCCAGCATCCCCCTGGCCCCAGGGACCATCAATGAAGATTCAGGATTACACATATTAGTAAGGGAGTGTCTACAAATATTAAGCATTCTAATACACTAACATCGCATCCTCTTTTCTTTAAAGATAAGCCCTGTACGCTTCAATGCAACAATTAACAACGTCATATTAAGAACATCACCTAACACGTTTCAATTAGTCTCTCAGGTCTGCGTATTTCCCTTTTGGGTCTTTCATACACAGTTTGTGTTTCATCGACCATGTTGGACCTTTCTAGAATCGTGGTTTGTTCACCATTATCAGGATCATCATACATGTCAGATGAAGGGTATTCTTCAGTCATGTTGTCTTCATTATGGTTAGGTTGAGATCTTAAATCCACCCGATTTCTTCTTACTTCCGTTCCACGCTCTGTACGTATAGTATAAGATCTTGGTGCTACTTGTGCTTGCACAATACCTTTCTGCACCTAAATACCTTTCTCGTGATCTCTGAGACGGACTTGGTCACCCGATTTTAGATCAGATAAGCTTTTTGCTCGCCTGTCATGGAACAGTTTCTGTTTCGCCTGTTGACGTTCCTTACTCAGTCTGACCAACGCTGAGTTATGTGTATTAAGCAGTTCATCATGTATCGGGAGATTAGTTCTAATCCTCCTTCCCATCAGCATTTGTGCAGGAGAAAGTCCATTCTGTAAAGGTGTACTGCGGTAGATTAAAAGACTTTTGTAGAAATCTTCTTTACCTTCTTGAGCTTTTTTTCATGAGACTCTTTACCGTTTTTACTGAACTTTCCACCAACCCATTTGAGCGTGGATAGTGGGGACTTGACGTAGTATGGACAAATTCCCACTCATCAGCAAATTGTCTAAATTCAGCACTGGAAAACTGAGGACCATTGTCAGTGAACACTTCCATAGTAACACCGTGCCTTGCAAAGATTGACTTCATGCAATTGATTACGGCTTTACTAGTAGTTGTATGTAGTGTCTTCACCTCAGGGTAGTTAGAGTAATAATCAGTCACGACAATGTACGTTTTCCCATTACAATCAAACAAATCTGTGCCAACTTTCTGGTACGGTCTCTCTGGCACTGCGTGAGGACTCAGTGGCTCGACTTGTTGTTTCGGTCTATACGTACGACATAATTCACATGTAGCTGTAGTCTGTGCTATGTCTTGGTTCATTCTTGGCCAATACATAGCTTCACGCGCTCTCCGCTTACATTTTTCTTCTCCTAAGTGGCCTTCATGTATATTGCACAGCATAGTTTTTCTTAGTCATGCAGGTATTACAAACCTATTGCCTTTGTAAATAATACCATCGACAACTGTAAGGTCACTGCGGTACATCCAATAATCATGGATAGACAGCGGGCACGCATGTTTTTCTGCTGGCCAACCTTTCAGAACGATATCTTTCAACACTTTCATTGTGTCATCTATCTCAGTTTCTTTCCTAATCTGTTCTTGTCTTGCAAGAGACACTGGTAGAGAAGCTATGATCAAATTAACATAGGCTTCTATCTCTTCATCCATCAGACTTTTGGAACCTTCACTTTTGTCCACAGCACGACAAAGTGTATCAGCAATGTACATGTATTTGCCGGTACAGTACAGCAAGTGTACATCATATTTCTGTAGTCTGATAAGCATTCGTTGAATTCTCATGGGACAGTCATGCAATGATTTAGTCATGATAGTTACCAATGGCTTGTGGTCAGTTTCCACTGTAAATGTTTGACCATACAAAAACTGATGAAATCGCTCCCATGCATATGTGATCGCTAGAAGTTATTTTTCTATCTGAGCATACCTTGTTTCAGCACTTGTCAGTGCTCTTGATGCATAGATTACTGGTTGCCATGTATCCTCATGTTCTTGTAACAGCACTGAGCCTAGGCCAAATTGCGAAGCATCTGCTGAAATTCTTATTCTTTTCGCAGGATCAAAGAATTTTAGCACTGGTTGCTCTGCAATGATCTGTTTCAAGTTTTGCCAACTTTCTTCTTGTTCATGTGACCACATCCACTCGTTACCTTTGTCCAACAACCATCTAAGAGAGGCTGTTCGTTCAGAGAGTTGAGAAATAAACTTTCCTAAGTAAGTAATCATTCCTAGGAATCTTCTGACGTCGTCTTTGTTGTTAGGTTGTTCCATGTTCACTATGGCTGATATTTTCCTTGGGTCTGGTTTTACACCTTGATCCGAGACCACGTCGCCCATAAAGGTAAGTGTATTCACGGCAAATTCACATTTGTCCTTGTTTAGCTTTAGATTCACTTTCTTGACAAGTTCCATTACTTGTCTCAATCTAGAATCATGTTCTTCCTTTGTCGATCCCCAGACAATAATGTCATCCATCATTGTTTCAACACCTGGAATATGTTCAAAAATCATGTGTATCTTTTTGTGATATACTTCTGGGGCAGACAATATTCCATATGGTAGTCGAATAAATCTGTATCGACCTTCTGGTGTATTAAATGTACAAAGCTTTGAGCTGGCCTCATCTAGCTTCATTTGCCAGAATCCTGAAGATGCGTCCAATTTACTGAACCATTTTGCTCCCGCAAATTGCGACATGATTTCATCTCTGGTTGGTAGTTTGAAATGTTCTCGTGTAATAGCTTTGTTTAAATCTCTGGGGTCTAGACATATTCTGAGTTGTCCATTTTTCTTTTCAACAATTACTAAGTAGCTTACCCATTCAGTATGCTCATCAACTTTCTGTATCACACCCAAGGCTTCCATGCGATTTAACTCTTGTTTCAGTTTTTCTCTCAGCGCAAACTGCACTTTTCTACAGGGGTGTATCACTGAAGAAACTTGCGTGTCTATATTTTTTTTATGCTCTTCAGGAAAACAACCTAGACCTTCAAACAAGTCTCTGTATTCTGTAAACATCGATTTGCAGTCATCTTTTACTTGTGATGTCACCATAAAAAATTTCTTTAGCAAGCTTAGTTTCTCACAGGAATTTAATCCTAGAATCGGTTGCACATTTTTATCCACATTCAGTAGAGATGTTTTAAACTATTGTCCCTTATATCAGTGTCACTAAGCATGTACCTTTCACAGGAATTTCCTCCCCAGTATACCCTTTCACTTTATATATTTCCCTTTTTGCAGGTACTATATACCCAGACGGACAAGTATATTAAATAATGATAGACTTATAATGTTTATATATGTCCGTTTGTGCATATAATTTCAGGCGCGATATAAACAAAACTAATTAGCCTTATAGAATATTACTTAAAAAAGAAAATTTCTTTACTGAAAACTGGTCACTATAAAGGTTATAGACCTATAGGCCGCTCCCACATAGTACTCTGAAATTGTACCAGAATAAAATTATACCATGATCCTGTTGAGCATATATACATATTTATCTCTCTGAGAGCGCTTTTGTCTTTTAACCATTTATTATACAATAAAATACAATTAACTTTGCATTAATCAATTATCATAAAATTACATAAAAACACCAAGGGGCTACTTTGAAACACTATAGTGTACTATAATTCCAAGACTACAGATAGTATCCTTTCATTCATACTTAACAATCATTGCTTTCCATCTATAGCCAGCTGTTGCTTAGATGGAAAAAGATACTTTGAATCCTTTTAATTTCCACTGCTGTAACTTGAAGTATTAAAAGTCCAGATTTAACAGATAGAAAGTCTCTTCAGTGAATTATTTGTATGAATAAGTATGGTTATACCATGTATTCCAAAATATGTAGTTGTTCCTAGATTCTGTTTTTAAAAAGCAGTGCCCGGCTGCGGCAGCACGCCGCTGGATAGACCTTTTGCTGGAGTCGCTTATTTTCCGGAACCAGTCACCTTTTTATTCCCCGGCCGGGGTCAGCAGTGTGTTTGTATGGGTGGCGGTGCCCGGCTGCAGCTACACGCCGCCGAGCCTCTTCTCGTTAGGTGCCGCTCGGCTCTTTCTCTCGCTGGAATTAGTACTCAGTGTTTCTGCAGCGGTTGAGAGGTGAAGACAGCATCCCAGGTGTGCAGGTGTTTCAAAGCCCAAATAGTGGATTATCCTTAACCTTAACGCGTTTCTCCGTTATGTCCTTTTAACGGTTTCCTTAGAAGTTTTTTTTTTTTTCCACACTGTGATCAGCTTGTGTCTCTATCGGACACACATAGCTGATCACTCTGCCGGGTCCCCGCTCAGCTCTCTCTGCCAGGGGCAGAGAAAGCTGGGCAAAAGGGTGCACATCGCAGTGCTGCCCTGTGATCTCACCAGCCTGAGCTGGAGATATTATCACAGGGCACACTGCGGTACTTTTTCACATTTTTTTCTTAGTAAATTTAGCCACATTACATTTCCCATTATAAGTATGCGGAATGCGATGTGGGTTACTAAAAAAAGAGAGAGAAAAAAGGGGTTGGAGCAGTTTTTCATGAAAACTGATCCAAATGCCCTTTATTACATTCAGGTGATACTAACATAATTTGAAAAGGGTGTGAAAACCCCAGTGTACCTCACAGAAAGAGATTTAACTATGGTAAATCTACCATAAATCTCTTTATATGGGATTACACCTGGTTGTAGGAGTTATTATATGGGAGATACGTGGGGATTACATCTGGTTGGAGGAATTATTATATGGTAGATACGTGGGGATTACACCTAGTTGTTGGAATTATTATTATATGGTAGATACGTGGGGATTACACCTGGTTGGAGGAATTATTATTATATGGTAGATACGTGGGGATTACACCTGGTTGGAGGAATTATTATATGGAAGATACCTGGGGATTACACCTGGTTGGAGGAGTTATTATATGGGAGATGTGTGGGGATTACACCTGGTTGGATTAGTTATTATATGGGAGAAATGTGGGGATCACACCTGGTATTATATGGGAGATATATGGGGATTACACCATTACACCTGGTCTGGTTGGAGGAATTATTATATGGGAGATAAGGGAGGATTACACCTGGTTGGAGGAATTATTATATGGGAGATATGTGGGGATTACACCTGGTCAGAGAAATTATTATATGGGAGATAAGTGAGGATTACACCCGGTCAGAGGAATTATTATACGGGAGATGTGTGGGGATTACACCTGGTCGGAGGAATTATTATATGGGAGATAAATGAGGATTACACCTGGTCAGAGAAATTATTATATGGGAGATGTGTGGGGATTACACCTGTTTGGATTAGTTATTATATGGGAGATATGTGGGGATTACACCTGGTCGGAGGAATTATTATATGGGAGATATGTGGGGATTACACCTGGTCAGAGAAATTATTATATGGGAGATATATGGGGGTTACACCTATTTGGATTAGTTATTATTTGGGAGATATGTGGGGATTACACCTGTTTGGAGTAATTATTATATGGGAGATACGTGGGGATTACACCTGTTTGGAGGAATTATTATATGGGAGATACGTGGGGATTACACCTGTTTGGAGGAATTATTATATGGGAGATACGTGGGGATCACACCTGGTCAGAGAAATTATTATATGGGAGATGTGTGGGGATTACACCTGTTTGGATTAGTTATTATATGGGAGATATGTGGGGATTACACCTGGTCGGAGGAATTATTATATGGGAGATATGTGGGGATTACACCTGGTCAGAGAAATTATTATATGGGAGATACATGGGGGTTACACCTATTTGGATTAGTTATTATTTGGGAGATATGTGGGGATTACACCTGTTTGGAGTAATTATTATATGGGAGATACGTGGGGATTACACCTGTTTGGAGGAATTATTATATGGGAGATACGTGGGGATTACACCTGTTTGGAGGAATTATTATATGGGAGATACGTGGGGATCACACCTGGTCGGAGGAATTATTATATGGGAGATACGTGGGGATTACACCTGTTTGGAGGAATTATTATATGGGAGATACGTGGGGATTACACCTGGTCAGAGGAATTATTATATGGGAGATATGTGGGGATCACACCTGGTTGGATGAATTATTATATGGGAGATACGTGGGGATAACACCTGTTTAGAGGAATTATTATATGGGAGATACGTGGGGATTACACCTGTTTGGAGGAATTATTATATGGGAGATACGTGGGGATCACACCTGTTCGGAGGAATTATTATATGGAAGATAAGTGAGGATTACACCTGGTCGGAGGAATTATTATATGGGAGATACGTGGGATTTACATACACCTGGTTGGAGGAATTATTATATGGAAAATACGTGGGGATCACACCTGGTCGGAGGAATTCTTGTATGGGAGATATGTGGGGATTACACCTGTTTGGAGGATTATTATATGGGAGATATGTGGGGATTACACCTGTTTGGAGGATTATTATATGGGAGATGTGTGGGGATTACACCTGTTTGGAGGATTATTATATGGGAGATGTGTGGGGATTACACCTGTTTGGAGGATTATTATATGGGAGATGTGTGGGGATTACACCTGTTTGGATTAGTTATTATATGGGAGATATGTGGGGATTACACCTGGTCGGAGGAATTATTATATGGGAGATATGTGGGGATTACACCTGGTCGGAGGAATTATTATATAGGAGATATATGGGGATTACACCTGTTTCGATTAGTTATTATATAGGAGATATATGGGGATTACACCTGTTTCGATTAGTTATTATATGGGAGATATGTGGGGATTACACCTGTTTGGATTTGTTATTATATGGGAGATATGTGGGGATTACACCTGGTCGGAGGAATTATTATATGGGAGATATGTGGGATTACATCTGGTCGGAGGAATTATTATATGGGAGATATGTGGGATTACACCTGTTTGGAGGATTATTATATGGGAGATGTGTGGGGATTACACCTGTTTGGAGGATTATTATATGGGAGATATGTGGGGATTACACCTGTTTTGGGGATTATTATATGGGAGATGTGTGGGGATTACATCTGGTCGGAGGAATTATTATATGGGAGATATGTGGGGATTACACCTGTTTGGAGGATTATTATATGGGAGATGTGTGGGGATTACACCTGTTTGGAGGATTATTATATGGGAGATATATGGGGATTACACCTGTTTGGAGGATTATTATATGGGAGATGTGTGGGGATTACACCTGTTTGGATTAGTTATTATATGGGAGATATGTGGGGATTACACCTGGTCGGAGGAATTATTATATGGGAGATATGTGGGGATTACACCTGTTTGGATTAGTTATTATATGGGAGATATGTGGGGATTACATCTGGTCGGAGGAATTATTATATGGGAGATATGTGGGGATTACACCTGGTCGGAGGAATTATTATATGGGAGATATGTGGGGATTACACCTGGTCGGAGGAATTATTATATGGGAGATACGTGGGGATTACACCTGGTCGAAGGAATTATTATATGGGAGATATGTGGGGATTACACCTGTTTGGATTAGTTATTATATGGGAGATATGTGGGGATTACATCTGGTCGGAGGAATTATTATATGGGAGATACGTGGGGATCACACCTGGTCGGAGTAATTATTATGTGGGAGATACGTGGGGATTACATCATGTTCATTGTACATCTGAAGCCCTTGCGTGGTAGGAGGTTCCTGGGAGAAATTTGTCAGATTTCTTATTCCCGAGTATTGAGAACCCAGAGACATAAGGACGTGCAGAAACTCTTCTTTTCTAGTCTTTCCTCTCATTCAACTGTAGCCGGCAATTACATATAATCGCTTCCAGATAACTGGCTGGAGAACAAAGCTGGAGAAGCAATTTCCAGCCATGTCCTAACGCTGAGAATCAGAAGGAGAACAGAACACTCAGCTGTTAACCCCTCTATGTCTGCCCGGGATGCGGCTACGGAATCTCAGGAGTAAGGGTGAAATTAATATATGTCTAATATATATAAATAAAGGTCACAACACCTAAGTGACTACGTATTATAATAATAATAATAATAATACTTTTATTTATATAACGCTTTTTCTCCAAAAGGACTCAAGGCGCTTTACAGACATCAAGAACAATGCACATAATACAGAAGATGTAAGTAATACAGCAATAGACAGGCCACACAGACATAAAAAGAAAACCTTTAGCACACAGAAAGCATAATGCAGGATTGGTGTAGGCATTTTGGGTAATAACTTCCATGGGTTGTGTATTCCACCCTCACAAGGTTCCAGATGAGGCAGCCATCTTGGGCGCACTGTGTAGGATTTTCCTGTGTGGAATAGTCCACTCCTAGAAGAGATGACACAAAATGGGGTGTTTGTGGCCTAATATTATAATGTTATGCTGCTAACTGGTAAAGTGCAGGACTGTAGGCCGGATCCAGGGATGGACGCACTAGTGATGTTGTACGCAGTGGAGAGATTGTTTGCACACTACTGTCTAAGCCGCATTACGCTAGTAACGGGGAAGGGGGGGGGGCGGGAGGGGGTAAAAACAAAGCCCCTCAAAAATGTGCCCCAAAACTTTTTTTTCTTTGTCTGAATCTCTTAAATTCATAACAAAATTAAATGTAGAAGTTGTCTCATTTCTGCTGGAGCTCAGGTGGTGGTGCCATTTACCAGTGGGCATGGGGAACTGAAGAGGAGGATCTAGCCAGACCTCTGTTCCAGGTAACCGCAGACCAATGAATGGTTGATACTTAGCCACTCACATGCCCTCATTCACCAGCCTCAGTATGGCTTTCACTGCCTTCAATCCATGGAAAGTGCACTCAACAAGGTCACCAACCACCTTCTCAGCGCTAAATCTTAGGATCAGTTTTCCATTCTCATCTTTCTTGAATCATCTGCTGCCTTTGACACTACTGACCACCCCTCACCTCAAACCCACCGCTCCTATGGGCTCTGTGACACATCCCTCTCATCTTTCTAACTGCCCCTTCTCTATCTCTACCTGCTACTCTGAGTGTCCCTCTCTTTCTTTTCATGTTGATCTTCTCCAAGGTTCTATACTTGGTCTCTTTCTCTTCTCACTCTACACCATCTCCATAAGAGATCTCATCAGCTCCTTTGGCTGACAATATACAAATCTACGTTTCCTTCCTCTCTGCGCTCAGTCTCATCTCCAACCGTCTCTCTACTATCTCTTCAAGGATGTCCCAGTTGTTTCTGCAGCTCAACAAGTCTTTAGACTGACACTATTGTCTTCCCTTCTCCAGGGTCCTCTTTCCTTCCCACCCAGGGCCGAAACTAGGATTTTTGTCACCCGGGGCAAGGTAGTCATTTGACACCCCCCACCCCCCCACCCCCCGCAAAAAAATAAATAAAAAATTCTTTTACAGTAAATAAATAAAAATAATAAAAATAAATAAATAAAAATATTTTATATATATATATATATATATATATATCTCTCTTTCAGAACTTTTTTACCTGAAAAATTGCCTTTTCTAACATAAATTTCATATCCAGGAAAAAGTGTCCCCATTTTACACAGTACGACAGGCAAGTGTCCCCATTCCCCATTTTACACATTGCAGCAGACAGGTGACCCCATTTTACACATTGCGGCAGACAGGTGTCCCCATTTTACACATTGCGGCAGGAAAAAGTGTCCCCATGTTACACATTGCGGCAGGCACGTGTCCCCATTTTACACAGTACGCTGGCAAGTGTCCCCATTTTACACATTGCGGCAGGAAAAAGTGTCCCCATTTTACACATTGCGGCAGGCACAGGTCCCCATTTTACACATTGCGGCAGGAAAAAGTGTCCCCATTTTACACATTGCGGCAGGCACAGGTCCCCATTTTACACATTGCGGCAGGTGGTGGAGGGAGAGAGAGAGAGAGAGGGCGGGATGTACTAAGATGTCTTACCGCTTCGAAGCATGTTAAAATCATCCTCAGCCTCCCGACGCTGTCATTCTTTCTAAGCAGTTTCTGCATCATGTTTCGATAGTGCATACAGTGCCTGCGGAGGACCAGTACAGCCAATGGAGTCAGGAAACAATACGAAGGTATCACGTGATGCAGAAACTGCTAGGAAAGAATGACAGCGCCGGGAGGCTGAGGAGGATTTTAACATGCTTCAGAGCGGTAAGAGGGTTATTAGTGCAGCGTAACATCTTAGTACATCCCGCCCAGAGAGAGGAAGGGAGAGGGGCTGACTTACATTTGAAGCGGTTCTCGCCGCTCTTCAGCCGCCTCTCCCTCCTCGTCTGCGCGGCTCCCCCTTCTCCCTCCTCCGGCGGGGTTTCGTGGAATGACGCGTTTGTGCCGTGACGTCACGACGCAATCGCGTCATTCCGCGAAACCCCGCCCCCCGAGCTGGGCACTCGGGAGAAGGGGGTTTCAAAGTCTAAAAGTGCCGCGGCGGGTGTTAGGGGGTCTCGGCGCCCCCTCCAATCCGGCGCCCAGGTCGCCTGCCCCCCTAGCCCCCCCCCTAGTTTCGGCCCTGTTCCCACCTCACTCTTTCTGTTGCTAACGCTATCCTCTCTCCTGTCCCTCAACTACGCTGCCTGGAGGTCATCCTTGACTCATCCATCTCCTTCACCCCCATCCCCCAACACGCATGCCATCTCCAAATCCTGCTGCTTTCCCCTCCACGATATCTCCAGGAACAGACCCTTCCTCACCCTGGAGACCACCAAATCACTTATTTATGTCTTGTCATCTCCTACCTGGACTACTGTAACCTCTACTCACTTCCTCTCTCTTTAAACCCTACCAGCCGTCCTCACACTCTTAACTCACACCTTCTGTCTTCCCTCCTCAACTCTTCCCAGTTCATCTCCCAGTTATACATCCACCCCATCCCTTTAGACTGTAAACCCTCACGAGCAGGGCCCTCCACCCTCTTGATTCCTTCTGTCCAGCCTCCCAGGCACAGGGTTCGAGTGCTGCTGGTAATAATTGTATCTCATTCCGCTGTATAATCTGTCACTGATTGATTTGTCCTCCTGTACTGCCTGTTTGATCACTTTTTTTCTCTCTCTGGTATTGGCTCTTTATTCTAATGTAACTGCCCTTGATAATATTAAGGAGCCCATTTAGCTTTGCGTGACCTACCACTTACACCTGGAGAGGCATAATGGGCGTATTACATAGGGCGAGGGTGAATTTGTGCAATGGTGAACACACGCAGACGCCTCTCCAAGCCGACTAATGTGTGAGTGCTTGAGGACATGACGATGGCTTGTGATTGGCTGATACGTGCTTTCTCTGTTGCTCATGCATATATTGGGGGAGATTCAAATGTTTGAAAAGTCAGTTGGGAGTCTGTTTTTTCCTATCTAATAGACAGACTCCCAACCGACTTTTCAAACATTTGAATCTCCCCCATTGTGTTTTTGTGTGCATATTTTAGAAGTTGCTTTTGCCTCGTTCCCAAGATGGAGGGAGAAATGTATGTGATGCGAGCCTGGCGTAAGAATGGGGCCAGTGGCGGATCCAGGGGGGGCACTCGGGCCCTTGCCCCCCCTGTCATTTATGGCCCCATCCGCCCCCCCCCCTCCGCTTGTGTCACTGAGACACGCTGCCGCTCAGTCCAGCGGCAGCGTGTCTCAGCTGTCAGGAGGAGAGCGCGGCTATCTGGCGGCATGTTGTGGACTTCAAACCAGCCGCCGGTTCGTGAGCCAATCAGAGCTCGTGGACCGGCAGCCAATCAGGAGCCGCCGGTCCGCGAGCTCTGATTGGCTCACGAACTGGCGGCTAGTTTGAAGTCCTACACGCCGCCAGACATAGCCGCGCTCTCCTCCTGACACCCTCAGAGCCGGCAGAGAAGCAGCAGCAGGACTGCTGTGGGGGCATTTGTATAGTATAACTGCTGTGGGGGCATTTGTATACCTGGCACTGTGGGGGCAATTGTTTACCTGGCACTGTGAGGGCAATTGTTTACCTGGCACTGTGGGGGCATTTGTATACCTGACACTGTGGGGGCATTTTTGGATCTGGCACTGTAGGGGCATTTTTGGATCTGGCACTGTAGGGGCATTTTTGGATCTGGCACCGTGGGGGCATTTGTGGATCTGGCACTGTGGGGGCATTTGTGGATCTGGCACTGTGGGGGCATTTGTGGATCTGGCACTGTGGGGGCAATTGTGGATCTGGCACTGTGGGTGCAATTGTGGATTTGGCACTGCACTATTGGGGGCATATGTCTGTGTATCACGTCTCATTTTAATTGGCCACACTCACTAAATGACTGCGGCATTACTACAGGCAACATTACTACTGGGGGCAATACGGGCATTGCATAAGGGGCACCACTACTATGGGGACTATATAAGGGGCACTACCAGTACAGTGGACATTGCATAATGAGCGCTACAACTGTGGGCATTGTATAAGAAGCGCCACCTCACATGCACCGAAGCCGCACGCAAATGTACTTCCCCTTCCATGGTGCCCCCCCTATCATTTTCTTCTGGATCCGCCCCTGAATGGGGCAGATCTGCACGCATATTGCAAGAGATGTTCATTTTGTGCCTGCAATCTGGAGCACAATTATGGACAGCTCAACCTTCTTGTAGGTATCAAATATAAAAATTCATTTAAAACAGTAACTTCATTATACAGTACGCCAACAAAAACTACGATGTAATAGAGAGAAAAAATATCCAAAATACTGTAATAAAGGATGAGGTGCCTTAGTTAGAATTACTGTGTTTGGAGAATGAAGTATACAGGAGACCTGACGCAGCCCAGAGGTGCCAGCCAGGGTGGAGCAGCCATCTTTAAAGAGCCAATGGCCCTCATTCCGAGTTGTTCGCTCGCAAGCTGCTTTTAGCAGCATTGCACACGCTAAGCCGCCGCCTACTGGGAGTGAATCTTAGCTTATCAAAATTGCGAACGAAAGATTTGCAATATTGCGAAAAGACTTCTCTGTGCAGTTTCTGAGTAGCTCGAGACTTACTCTTCCAGTGCGATCAGTTCAGTGCTTGTCGTTCCTGGTTTGACGTCACAAACACACCCAGCGTTTGCCCAGACACTCCTCCGTTTCTCCAGCCACTCCCGCGTTTTTCCCAGAAACTGTAGCGTTTTTGCAAACACTCCCATAAAACGGCTTGTTTCCGCCCAGAAACACCCACTTCCTGTCAATCATACTCCGATCTCCAGAACGAAGAAAAAACCTTGTAATGCCGTGAGTAAAATACCTAACTGCATAGCAAATTTACTTGGCGCAGTCGCAGTGCGAACATTGCGCATGCGCAATAAGCGGAAAATCGCTGCCATGCAAAAAAAAATACAGAGCGAACAACTCGGAATGACCACCCATGTGTAGACGCAGGAAAGGGAAATGGTTAATGCACCAGTCTAACACAAGAGTGCTGAATCAGAGGAGGAAGGACGAGTGGAGAGTAGCATGGTACGTGCTCCGGAGCAGAGAGCACACAGTGGGGCACGGATCCCAAATGACAGCGGAGAACACGCCAACTCTGGGAATAATGTGCTATATTATATATATTATTAATGTATTATATATACTGCATTCATGTTAATTACGCCATGTAATCGAATCGCTGGATGTCATGCAGATAAGACCTTTCCCTGTGTTCCAAAATGCCATTTGAGTACATTGGACCCGGCGTGAGGTAAGGCCTGTGTACCTACAGTGTCCCCAATCCATGCCTCCCCCAAGGCCCTGTCCAGCCACACTCAGAGGGTTTCCCTGCGTCATAGTATAAGGTAGCAGCTGGAGGGAACGAGGCATGATTGGGTTACAGCGCCAGCTACACCACCCTGTGCCCCTTACCCACATCACAGCCGTTCATACATTAAGATGGCACAACCACTGTGACACGAGGGTATTAGACGTTCAGTACAAGTGAACCCCACTTGATTTTATTTGTAAACGTCATAGCCACTACCTGGTGCTAAAATACTCTGTGACTGCTGTGCCACCCAGTCTAATTGCATCACAGAGTGGTCGGTCAATATTTACAAAGACTGGGAATAATTCTCTTATTTCTAATTGCACATAGTTTAAGCTTTTGTCACTTTTAGCATGCCTTAAAAAATATTTTTGTTTTGTGTGTATTATATAAAGGGTAACGGACGGCAAAAAGTAACATTTTCTGCTCTCGTACAGTTTAGGGTTAGGCTGTGGGGGATGGGGGGTGTGTGTGTGGAAGAGTTATGGTTAGGCTGTGGGGGGTGGTGTGGGGGGGGGAGTTAGTGTTAGGCTGCCTGGGGTGTGGATCATTGGCTCGACCACTATTGGTTGACAGTGACTAGATCGACACCTGAATAGGTCAACATGGTCATAGGTCAAAATGGGAAAGGTCGACATGGAAAAAGATTGCACATGAGTTTTGAAGAAAAAAAAAATGGTGTAATTTTCTTCGTACAGTGTCTGGGAACCCCAGTTAGTGTACTGTGTCCCTTCACTCGCCATGCTTCAGGCAAGGTGCCTCACTCCGCTACCGCTGCACTTGGCACAGGTTACCGTTTCCAATTGTAGTCCACCTGGATTGTAAAGTATGAAAAAGTTCTAAAAATGTGAAAAATTTGAAAAAAGCATGTCCACCTTTTCATGTGTCAGCCTTTGCCATGTCGACCTAGTGACCATGTCTACCTAATGACCATGCCAACCTAATGAGTGTCGCCCTAAGTGATGTCGACCTAAAGACTGGATACCGACTGCCTGGGGAGGTTAGGGTTAGGCTGTGGGAGAGTAAGGTTAGGCTGGGGAGGTTAGGGTTAGGCTGGGGAGGGTAAGGTTAGGCTGGGGAGGTTAGGGTTAGGCTGTGGGAGGGTAAGGTTAGGCTGGGGAGGTTAGGGTTAGGCTGGGGAGGGTAAGGTTAGGCTGGGGAGGTTAGGGTTAGGCTGTGGGAGTGTAAGGTTAGGCTGGGGAGGTTAGGGTTAGGCTGGTAAGGTTAGGGTTAGGCTGGTGAGGTTAGAGTTAGGCTGTGGGAGGGTAAGGTTAGGCTGGGGAGGTTAGGGTTAGGCTGTGGGAGGGTAAGGTTAGGCTGGGGAGGTTAGGGTTAGGCTGTGGGAGGGTAAAGTTAGGCCGGGGAGCTTAGGGTTAGGCTGTGGGAGGGTAAGGTTAGGCTGGGGAGGTTAGGGTTAGGCTGTGGGAGGGTAAGGTTAGGCTGGGGAGGTTAGGGTTAGGATGTGGGAGGGTAAGATTAGTCTGGGGAGGTTAGGGTTAGGCTGGGGAGGTTAGGGTTAGGCTGTGGGAGGATACGGTTAGGCTGGGGAGGTTAGGGTTAGGCTGTGGGAGGGTAAGGTTAGGCTGGGGAGGTTAGGGATAGGCTAGGGAGGTTAGGGTTAGGCCGTGGGAGGGTAAGGTTAGGCTGGGGAGGGTAAGGTTAGGCTGGTGAGGTTAGAGTTAGGCTGTGGGAGGGGGAGGTTAGGGTTAGGCTGTGGGAGGGTAAGGTTAGGCTGGGGAGCTTAGTGTTAGGCTGGGGAGGTTAGGGTTAGGCTGGGGAGTTTAGGGTTAGGCTGTGGGAGGTAAGGTTAGACTGGGGAGTTTAGGGTTAGGATGTGGGAGGGTAAGGTTAGGCTGGGGAGGTTAGGGTTAGGCTGGGGAGGTTAGGGTTAGGCTGTGGGAGGGTAAGCTTAGGCTGGTGAGGTTAGAGTTAGGATGTGGGAGGGTAAGGTTAGGCTGGGGAGGTTAGGGTTAGGCTGTGGGAGGGTAAGCTTAGGCTGGTGAGGTTAGAGTTAGGCTGTGGGAGGGTAAGGTTAGGCTGGGGAGGTTAGGGTTAGGCTGTGGGAGGGTAAGGTTAGGCTGGGGAGGTTAGGGTTAGGCTGTGGGAGGGTAAGGTTAGGCTGGAGAGCTTAGGGTTAGGCTGTGGGAGGGTAAGGTTAGGCTGGGGAGGTTAGAGTTAGGCTGTGGGAGGGTAAGGTTAGGCTGGGGAGGTTAGGGTTAGGCTGTGGGAGGGTAAGGTTAGACTGGGGAGGTTAGGGTTAGGCTGTGGGAGGGTAAGGTTAGGCTAGGGAGGTTAGGGTTAGGCTGTGGGAGGGTAAGGTTAGGCTAGGGAGGTTAGGGTTAGGCTGTGGGAGGGTAAGGTTAGGCTGGAGAGGTTAGGGTTAGGCTGTGGGAGGGCAAGGTTAGGCTGGGGAGGGTAGGGTTAGGCTGTGGGAGGGTAAAGTTAGGCTGGGGAGGTTAGGGTTAGGCTGTGGGAGGGTAAGGTTAGGCTGGTGAGGTTAGAGTTAGGCTGTGGGAGGGTAAGGTTAGGCTGGGGAGGTTAGAGTTAGGCTGTGGGAGGGTAAGGCTAGGCTGGGGAGGTTAGGGTTAGGCTGTGGGAGGGTAAGGTTAGGCTGGGGAGGTTAGGGTTAGGCTGTGGGAGGGTAAGGTTAGGCTAGGGAGGTTAGGGTTAGGCTATGGGAGGGTAAGGTTAGGCTGGGGAGGTTAGGGTTAGGCTGTGGGAGGGTAAGGTTAGGCTGGGGATGTTAGGGTTAGGATTAGGCTGCCAGGGGAGGTTAGAGGTAGCCCATGGGAGGAGGTTAGAGTTAAGGCCCCCATACATTACTGCGACTTGTCTGAGGCACAAGTCGGATCTGTTTTCTCTTGAACTCCCCCGGCAGCTCCTCGGGAGTGCTTCCATCCGATTTGGTACTTGATGTGCCATTTTTTACATGTGAATATCGCATGGGATATGTCTCATGCTGCTGCCGCTGTGTGGGTCGGTGGGAGCGTCCAGAGAAAAGCCACTCAAGTGAAAACAGATGTTTTAAGATTGGCAAAATGGTTTTGCATGTTACATGGACAACAAATAATTTTATTTGGTCCTGGGGAACCGACCCGTGGCACCCCTGCAAGAGGCACCCAGTTTAGGAATCACTAGTTTATATGCTTTACCATCCTGTGGTCACTAGGATGGTCCCTGTATTGTATATCAGTCACTAGAATGCTCCCTGTATTGTACAGCAGTCACTAAAATGCTCCCTGTATTGTATAGCAGTCACTAGAATGGTCCCTGTATTGTATAGCAGTCACTAGACTGGTCCCTGTATTGTATAGCAGTCACTAGAATGGTCTATTTATTGTATAGCAGTCATTAGAATGGTCTCTGCTTTGTCAGATATAGTGTTTTTGCACTGCATGTGCTGGTAGAAGAGCTGGGGCCACTTGCTTGTGTCTAGTCCCCAGGCTGAATGTTTCCAACCAGCCCCTGGCCAGGAGTGTGAGAATAGCTATTGTTATAAACATCACAAATATAGAACCTAAGAAAAAATTCTCAGTCTGTAAAATTAAATATAACTCTATATAAAAGAGACCCACAGACTTTAGATGATAGTTTCACATTATTTATTAACCAATCAATATATTATTTGTATTGCGGGAGGAAACCCACGCAAGAATGGGGAGTACACGCAAACTCCACACAGTTAGGGCCATGGTGGTAAATGAGCCCACGTTAGATTCTGCAGCATCCCCATCGCAACCTCTTCATCATCCACATATACTCCTACAGATGTTAGTTGCTGAGATATGGGCAGCATCTTTTCAATGTACTTGTTCATGTCTCTGCATGCAGCACATCCGTGCAGTATTGCGGCACTCTAACACAGTGGAGTGCGCAGGGTTAGGCGCGCAGTAGCACCTTTGTGATGTCATCCTGCCGGGCGCCACAATACTAGAGCAGGATTTAGCACTGGAGTACACTGCCCGCTAACAGTACTGGTGGTATTATCACTATTGGCGCAGTCTGCTGCTGAGGGAGATCTGTGAGAAACAGAAAGGAAAGCAGAGCGTGACATTAATGAGGAGCACATCTGTGATAATAAAGAGAAGCGGATCTGGGACTTATGACCGGGAGGGGCGGGGATAAGAGAGGGGGAATACATACTGTATGATTGGAATGACCGGCACTAGCAGGAGATAAATATGTGTCTGCTAGCATTTGTGGCCCCAGCACCGGGCAGGAGAAGAGAAGCAGATGGACGTATTTCTCTTACTCTGTAACTAAGTAGGTAGCGCCTGCCGGCAATAAGGTTCTCCAGCGATAGCCTTCCCCATGCACAGTCTATTTACCAAGACTCATGGCGCTACATACTGTATATGTACAGACAAAAGAGCCCCCAGAAGAGCGGATGGCCCTCCCACATCCCGCACCACCCTGGATACACTATGAATGTAGCGCTTGTTACCTGTAATTGCTCACGGGTATTCTGGCCCAGCATGAACCTTTTCCCTCGGGCATATCCAGTCCTGATCTAGTTTGCAGGTAAATTTCATACATAACAGCTGTTATAGGAGGAGAGGAAACAAAGAGAACACGTTACTATTGCAGCCTATTTATTTCAGCAAGTCAATGGAAATCTAATGGGAATATGTCATAATGATCTATATATATATGTATATATATACACAGTTGTGTAATAGTTCAGTGCTGGGGTTGTGTAGGGATAGATATTGGCTCCGTGCCCATTGATGGTTGACATTGAACGTAATAACATTATGGTCCATCAATGTAAGTAAAATATACAATGCTGTATCATCGATGGATTAACCATCGATAGTTCGGGCAAGCACACGCTGTATGAGCCAGAGTTGGGGGCGGGCTGGGCTGCTGATTGACAGCTGAGTCTGTCAAGTGTCAAATCAGCTAGATAGAACAGCGGAGGCCACCAATGGTGAGAGAACGGGCCAGGCCATCCCAAGGCCGGAGGTGGTCTTCTGACTGACAGCCGAGATCAGCCTGTCAGAAGGATTGCAGCTGCCGGAAGAGTCGCTACATCCGGCTAACACTGCACATGTAAATAACTGGCAAACAAAATCCCAGTAATTATATATATATATATACATTTATAAAGATATCATACCTGACACTCCGGGGTGTAGGTAAGAATGGTCAGCATGAGGGTAGTTACCCAGATCCATTCTCCAATTGCAGAGATAGTGTTGGCCTGTAATGAAAAAGAACACATGAGAAATGACACACGCGTGTTCCACTATACATAATTGGTAGACACTGATTACATACATGTAGAATGTAATAGGATTATACCTACCGGCAGTACACACACGATTCCTGGATGGCACAGTTTTACAGATGCGATGTAAGAGGCGGTCACTGAGAGGCGGATGTATTAAGGAAAACATCATTGTACTGTACAAATGCTTCATCAGGAAGAACAAAGATGTCTCACCCCCCCCCCCCCTCCCATAATGTCTAGCTGCATAGAGTGTAAGCTTGCGAGCAGGGCCTTCCTACCTCTATATATGTCTGTTTTTACCCAGTTTTGTTCTATTACTGTTGATCTAATTGTAAAGCGAAACGGAATATGCTGCACTATATAAGAAACTGTTATTAAATAATAAAAATAATAATAATAGCTGCAGGTACCAAGTAACACGCCAGATAGGGTTCTATATCCTATTCCCCAAGCCCGGTACTTCTCCCCTAACATTCTCCAGGGAGCATCTCCTCACATGCTGAGGGCCGCCCAGCACAGTGCAAAGCCGCCCAGCATGTGTGAGGCCGCCTCCCGATGCCTCAGCAATTAGATTGTGGACACATCGGAACTAAGATTGACACCTAGCAGCGCAGCCTTGCAGCACTGTCTGGCGGTCTGCCGCCATTTTTTTAAGCGGATCGGCTGCATTTGATGTCACGCAGTCACCCCCCAAAAAATGGTTGCGGATCCTGCTCCCTTTCAATCCACCCCGCCCCTGCAACAATGCCCTCTAATACAGGCATGTCAGCTCAATAACACACAGGGCAGGAGACAACAGAGGGGCGCTCACTCATTCTAAGAGGGGCCGCAGAAGCTGTAGACCAGAGATGCCACCTTATCACTTCTGTGCAGTCTGGAACTAAGGGGCCAATTTAACATTCAATATTTGTGGTGTATTCCCAGAGAACAGCCGTTTCCGGGGGATACCCCAAATGTTAGGTATCACCTCAATGTATGAAGGAGGGACTGCAGCGGGTATCTCCAATGTCAGCTGCAGCCCCACCATTTCCGCCTGCAGCTGCAGGCCCCATAGGTTTGTATGAGGGATGCGGTTTGGCCCCCGCAGCTAACTCCATCTGAAGATGGCATTGTACTGCTGTAGGCTATGTAGCCCATACTTGCCTACCTGACCCTCTCCATGAGGAGAAAATGCTCTGTTCCTGGACTGTCCTGGTAATGTATGATTGCCATCACCTGTGCTGAGCTAGGTAATTGATAAGAAAGGTGTTTCACCACAGGTGATGGCAATCATACATTACCAGGAAAGTCCAGGAGCAGAGCATTTTCTCCCTCATGGAGAGGGTCAGGTAGGCAAGTATGATGTAGTCCTCACCAGCAATGGCCGCCGCACATGCGCTGTCAGTGGAGTCCCACTACCGCTCCAAGCACATCGCTGGGCGGGCCCTGTGAGTATATTTATGGGGGTGAGGGAGACATTCTCCATAGAGTAGTAGGGAGGAAGGGCCGGAGGGGGCGGGAACATCTGATCACACACGTCTGTCACATGGTCTATCACATGGAAAGGATACATGTCAGAGAAGTTATTATCGCCATCGCGCATATCACGCTTCTGAGGCGCCTGAGGTGTTTGCTGCACTGGGACACTGTGTACAGGAAGAAGGCCTGGCACATGCTGTACATGGTGCCTGGAACAATTGCCAGCAATGTCCCTATGAGGTGCAGAGTTGGATATGGCTTCACCTGAAATAAAAGCAGACACGGCGTATGTGAGCTTATCATTCAGTATTGTCATTGTATACAATTATCCGGTAAATGTTACGCAGGTCGTCCAGGCTGCATCATAACATACAGGGCCTGTTACTGAGTCGCATGGAGAAGTGCACGCAGCGCCACCTACTGGCGGTCACCCATCTGTGACTATATACAAATGCAGCTACAAGCTCCTCCCAGTCACTGCCCCCAGGAACGCCCATCAGTATTCTGTTACTATTATTCTGATAAATCAGTGATATCGCCGCTGCTACCTCTGGGTTATCGCTGTGTAATGCCGTCCTCACAGTCCGCTATGGGGACAGCACGGCTGAGCAATGTATGAAGTACCGGACAGCATAACCTCAGCTCAGGACGGTGCCACGCTTATACACAGCTGATAAGGGGACTATGTTACGGCTTCCCATCCATTAGCCTGGGTACCATATAATCAGCGATGGATGGGAGGGGAGTGTGGGGGGGAGGGGGGAGGGGAGTGGGGGGGGGGGGGTTATTATAAGATGCCTTTGTTGAGTTTACAAACCTGAAAAATGCCAAGAATCATCATTCCTGCACAGGTTGTCCATCCAGCCAGGAGAAGGATAATCTGCGCAATAGGGCGCCCGTTTTCACTGCTAAGTACAGTCATGCGCTTGTACATTACGTACATGGTCAGTACCCCTGAAACAGCGACAATAAATCATATCAGCCCATCAGTTTTACATTAGTTCCTAAAGAACAATACCATAACAATGGCGCACACAGGGGGGGAGTCTGAGTACCTAAGATGGGTATGTGTTTGTATGTATGTATGTATGTATGTATGTATGCGTGTGTGTGCTCTATGTGTATATGTATGTACTAATGTGTGTGTACATATATATATTTATATTTATCCTGTATATGTATATATAAATAGTGAGGGATAGAGATGTTAGAGATCATGAAACATCTGCTCCAGTTGCTATAGGCAACTTCTCTACTCTGTTCACTGCTCGATACATCAACTGCCAAGGGGAGATGTATCAAGTTTTGAAGAGAGATGACAATTAGGAGCTGATTGGTTGCTGCTTTATCTTTCTACATTTTATCACTATATATATATATATATATATATATATATATATATATATAAAAGACACTTACCAAGGACCGCAGAGATGCAAAACACGACTGTGAAAACCACGGACTCGGGATAGTATGCTCCGGTACTACTGTGAAGAGAATAAACATAGAAGTGTATATTATTCCTGCACAGTGACTGTGTGATTTATATTTCCGCATTACCCAGGCCTTGCCATGCGCTCTGTCTGTGTATTACAGCCTGATATATTACTATATTATTAGTACATAGCTTACCAGATATAGGGTACAAGTTCCTGTAAATGTCCTCCAATTAGGGTCATGCATAGGGTGGTGATGACACCTACACACATCCACGTTACCCAGAGGCAGGGTAAGAACGCTAAACTAGGGATTTCCATCATATGATCAGAGTAATCCACTATACGTCTCGTTCTCTCGCTCCTTTACTACCTATCAAAAGGAAAACTGTATTTCCAGCACATACTAAGGATCACAGCAGTGATGTCATAAAGCTCAGTGATGTCATAGTTGTGTCGCATACAGGAATTTGCATATTTAGGGGGACATTTATTAAGCAGTGATAAGAGCGGAGAAGTGAGCCAGTGAGAAGTGATCAACCAATCAGCAGCTCTGTATAATTTTATAGTATGTAAATTATAGATGTTACTTCAGTGCTGATTGGTTGCCATGGGCAACTTCTCCACTGGCTCACTGGTACTTTATCTCTCCTCACATATATGACCGTTACACGTCACAGGTTTGCTAGGCGCTGGTTACACAGAGCACTATTTTTCTGGAACAACTTTGCGCACCCTGATAAATATTACATTGCTGGCAGATAGGGCTTTCTATATTTATTGAGGTGACGCAAATTATATATTTTTAGTTTAAATGCCTTATATAGGAAAGGAGAGACTCTGATGTCATTAGTGCAAGTGTAGAAAGTTACCCCAAAGCAGGGGTACCACCTGTATGTACTTTATATCAGGTATGACACAGAAATAAAGATCTATTTTACTTGTAAGAATTGTGTTTCTGGTTGTTCCATAGAATAGAACACAACTGACTTTAGTATAACTGATCAGCAAGGAGGCTCTGACTTAGGGCCTAAATGTGCAGCTGCAATTTATGTACAATAGATCCCGTTTCGCATTCAGACTGTAAACTAACAATCACTCTACCTGTGACTTTCTATCATTCCCCCTCTTCTTCTTCTTCTGACTTCTCAGAAATATTCCACAGAATCACGTTTGCTCCATGGTAACCTTGATAATATTACTTTGCCGACTGTGTGCTATGGTTACTGCATTATATGCAATGTAACAAAGGGCCCGAACAAGGCTCCTTGGCCCGCCATCCCTGCGCATGTGCATCATGACATCACTGAACATGTGTCTGGGGCAGGAAAATTGGCCTAAAGTTGCTTGTATTATTGCCAGTACAGTTCCCTGTATTGTATAGCAGTTATTAGAATGGTCTCTGTATTGTATATCAGTCATTACAATGGTCCATGTATTGTATAGCAGTCACTAGAATGGTCCCTGTATTGTATATCAGTCACTAGAATGGCCCCTGCATTGTATAGCAGTCACTAGAATGGTCCCTGTATTGTATAGCAATCACTAGAATGTTTCCTGTATTGTATAGCAGTCACTAGAAAGGTCTCTGTATTGTATATCAGTTACTAGAATGGTCCCTGTACTGTATAGCAGTCACTAGAATGGTCCCTCTATTGTATAGAAGTTACTAGAATGGTCCCTGTATTGTATATTAGTCACTAGAATGCTCCCTGTATTGTATAGCAGTCACTAAAATGCTCCCTGTTTTGTATAGCAGTCACTAGAATGGTCCCTGTAGCATATATCAGTCACTAGAATGGTTCCTGTATTGTATAGCAGTTACTAGAATTAGAGATGAGCGGGTTCGGTTCCTCGGAATCCGAACCCGCCCGAACTTCAGTTTTTTTTACACAGGGCCGAGCGACTCGGATCTTCCCGCCTTGCTCGGTTAACACGAGCGCGCCCGAACGTCATCATCCCGCTGTCGGATTCTCGCGAGGCTCGGATTCTATCGCGAGACTCGGATTCTATATAAGGAGCCGCGCGTCGCCGCCATTTTTCACACGTGCATTGAGATTGATAGGGAGAGGACGTGGCTGGCGTCCTCTCCGTTTAGAGTGACTAGAGTACTAGAGAGAGACACAAATTTTGGGGAGCATATAGGAGCAGTACTACTTGCTGCTGATAGTGTGACCAGTGACCAGTGCCACCAGTTTAATTAATCCGTTCTCTGCCTGAAAAAAAACGATACACAGTGTGACACAGTCACACATACCATATCTGTGCTCAGCCCAGTGTGCTGCATCATATACTGTATATCATTATCTGACTGCACTTAAGTACAGTGCACACTTTTGCTGCCAGAGTGCCACTGCCAGTGTGACTGACCAGTGACCACTGACCACCAGTATTGTGATTGTCTGCTGACCACCAGTATATTGTGATTGTCTGCCTGAAAAAGTTAAACACTCGTCGTGTGGTGTTTTTATAAACGCATTCTGCAGACAGTGTCCAGCAGGTCCGTCATTACATAATATATATCTGTCCGGCTGCAGTACTAGTGTGATATATATATATATATTTTAATTTTATCTCATTATCATCCAGTCTATATTAGCAGCAGACACAGTACGGTAGTCCACGGCTGTAGCTACCTCTGTGTCGGCAGTCGCTCGTCCATCCATAATTGTATACCACCTACCCGTGTTTTTTTTTTTCTATCTTCTTGATACTAGTAGCTTACTTTAGGAGTCTGCAGTGCTGAGTCTGACAGACAGTGTCCAGCAGGTCCGTCATTACATAATATATATACCTGTCCGGCTGCAGTACTAGTGTGATATATATATATATATATTTTAATTTTATCTCATTATCATCCAGTCTATATTAGCAGCAGACACAGTACGGTAGTCCACGGCTGTAGCTACCTCTGTGTCGGCAGTCGCTCGTCCATCCATAATTGTATACCACCTACCCGTGGTTTTTTTTTTTTCTATCTTCTTGATACTAGTAGCTTACTTTAGGAGTCTGCAGTGCTGAGTCTGACAGACAGTGTCCAGCAGGTCCGTCATTACATAATATATACCTGTCCGGCTGCAGTACTAGTGTGATATATATATATATTTTAATTTTATCTCATTATCATCCAGTCTATATTAGCAGCAGACACAGTACGGTAGTCCACGGCTGTAGCTACCTCTGTGTCGGCAGTCGCTCGTCCATCCATAATTGTATACCACCTACCCGTGGTTTTTTTTTTTTCTATCTTCTTGATACTAGTAGCTTACTTTAGGAGTCTGCAGTGCTGAGTCTGACAGACAGTGTCCAGCAGGTCCGTCATTACATAATATATATACCTGTCCGGCTGCAGTACTAGTGTGATATATATATATATTTTAATTTTATCTCATTATCATCCAGTCTATATTAGCAGCAGACACAGTACGGTAGTCCACGGCTGTAGCTACCTCTGTGTCGGCAGTCGCTCGTGCATCCATAAGTATACTAGTATCCATCCATCTCCATTGTTTACCTGAGGTGCCTTTTAGTTGTGCCTATTAAAATATGGAGAACAAAAATGTTGAGGTTCCAAAATTAGGGAAAGATCAAGATCGACTTCCACCTCGTGCTGAAGCTGCTGCCACTAGTCATGGCCGAGACGATGAAATGCCAGCAACGTCGTCTGCCAAGGCCGATGCCCAATGTCATAGTACAGAGCATGTAAAATCCAAAACACCAAATATCAGTAAAAAAAGGACTCAAAAATCTAAAATAAAATTGTCGGAGGAGAAGCGTAAACTTGCCAATATGCCATTTACCACACGGAGTGGCAAGGAACGGCTGAGGCCCTGGCCTATGTTCATGGCTAGTGGTTCAGCTTCAGATGAGGATGGAAGCACTCAGCCTCTCGCTAGAAAAATGAAAAGACTCAAGCTGGCAAAAGCACCGCAAAGAACTGTGCGTTCTTCGAAATCCCAAATCCACAAGGAGGGTCCAATTGTGTCGGTTGCGATGCCTGACCTTCCCAACACTGGACATGAAGAGCATGCGCCTTCCACCATTTGCACGCCCCCTGCAAGTGCTGGAAGGAGCACCCGCAGTCCAGTTCCTGATAGTCAGATTGAAGATGTCAGTGTTGAAGTACACCAGGATGAGGAGGATATGGGTGTTGCTGGCGCTGGGGAGGAAATTGACAAGGAGGATTCTGATGGTGAGGTGGTTTGTTTAAGTCAGGCACCCGGGGAGACACCTGTTGTCCGTGGGAGGAATATGGCCATTGACATGCCTGGTGAAAATACCAAAAAAATCAGCTCTTCGGTGTGGAAGTATTTCAACAGAAATGCGGACAACATTTGTCAAGCCGTGTGTTGCCTTTGTCAAGCTGTAATAAGTAGGGGTAAGGATGTTAACCACCTCGGAACATCCTCCCTTATACGTCACCTGCAGCGCATTCATAATAAGTCAGTGACAAGTTCAAAAACTTTGGGCGACAGCGGAAGCAGTCCACTGACCAGTAAATCCCTTCCTCTTGTAACCAAGCTCACGCAAACCACCCCACCAACTCCCTCAGTGTCAATTTCCTCCTTCCCCAGGAATGCCAATAGTCCTGCAGGCCATGTCACTGGCAATTCTGACGAGTCCTCTCCTGCCTGGGATTCCTCAGATGCATCCTTGCGTGTAACGCCTACTGCTGCTGGCGCTGCTGTTGTTGCTGCTGGGAGTCGATGGTCATCCCAGAGGGGAAGTCGTAAGCCCACTTTTACTACTTCCACCAAGCAATTGACTGTCCAACAGTCCTTTGCGAGGAAGATGAAATATCACAGCAGTCATCCTGTTGCAAAGCGGATAACTGAGGCCTTGACAACTATGTTGGTGTTAGACGTGCGTCCGGTATCCGCCGTTAGTTCACAGGGAACTAGACAATTTCTTGAGGTAGTGTGCCCCCGTTACCAAATACCATCTAGGTTCCACTTCTCTAGGCAGGCGATACCGAGAATGTACACGGACGTCAGAAAAAGACTCACCAGTGTCCTAAAAAATGCAGTTGTACCCAATGTCCACTTAACCACGGACATGTGGACAAGTGGAGCAGGGCAGGGTCAGGACTATATGACTGTGACAGCCCACTGGGTAGATGTATGGACTCCCGCCGCAAGAACAGCAGCGGCAGCACCAGTAGCAGCATCTCGCAAACGCCAACTCTTTCCTAGGCAGGCTACGCTTTGTATCACCGGTTTCCAGAATACGCACACAGCTGAAAACCTCTTACGGCAACTGAGGAAGATCATCGCGGAATAGCTTACCCCAATTGGACTCTCCTGTGGATTTGTGGCATCGGACAACGCCAGCAATATTGTGTGTGCATTAAATATGGGCAAATTCCAGCACGTCCCATGTTTTGCACATACCTTGAATTTGGTGGTGCAGAATTATTTAAAAAACGAGAGGGGCGTGCAAGAGATGCTGTCGGTGGCCAGAAGAATTGCGGGACACTTTCGGCGTACAGGCACCACGTACAGAAGACTGGAGCACCACCAAAAACGCCTGAACCTGCCCTGCCATCATCTGAAGCAAGAAGTGGTAACGAGGTGGAATTCAACCCTATATATGCTTCAGAGGTTGGAGGAGCAGCAAAAGGCCATTCAAGCCTATACAATTGAGCACGATATAGGAGGTGGAATGCACCTGTCTCAAGCGCAGTGGAGAATGATTTCAACGTTGTGCAAGGTTCTGCTGCCCTTTGAACTTGCCACACGTGAAGTCAGTTCAGACACTGCCAGCCTGAGTCAGGTCATTCCCCTCATCAGGCTTTTGCAGAAGAAGCTGGAGACATTGAAGGAGGAGCTAACACGGAGCGATTCCGCTAGGCATGTGGGACTTGTGGATGGAGCCCTTAATTCGCTTAACAAGGATTCACGGGTGGTCAATCTGTTGAAATCAGATCACTACATTTTGGCCACCGTGCTCGATCCTAGATTTAAAACCTACCTTGGATCTCTCTTTCCGGCAGACACAAGTCTGCTGGGGTTCAAAGACCTGCTGGTGAGAAAATTGTCAAGTCAAGCGGAACGCGACCTGTCAACATCTCCTCCTTCACATTCTCCCGCAACTGGGGGTGCGAGGAAAAGGCTCAGAATCCCGAGCCCACCCGCTGGCGGTGATGCAGGGCAGTCTGGAGCGACTGCTGATGCTGACATCTGGTCCGGACTGAAGGACCTGACAACGATTACGGACATGTCGTCTACTGTCACTGCATATGATTCTCTCCCCATTGAAAGAATGGTGGAGGATTATATGAGTGACCGCATCCAAGTAGGCACGTCAGAAAGTCCGTACTTATACTGGCAGGAAAAAGAGGCAATTTGGAGGCCCTTGCACAAACTGGCTTTATTCTACCTAAGTTGCCCTCCCACAAGTGTGTACTCCGAAAGAGTGTTTAGTGCCGCCGCTCACCTTGTCAGCAATCGGCGTACGAGGTTACTTCCAGAAAATGTGGAGAAGATGATGTTCATTAAAATGAATTATAATCAATTCCTCCGTGGAGACATTGACCAGCAGCAATTGCCTCCACAAAGTACACAGGGAGCTGAGATGGTGGATTCCAGTGGGGACGAATTGATAATCTGTGAGGAGGGGGATGTACACGGTGATATATCGGAGGATGATGATGAGGTGGACATCTTGCCTCTGTAGAGCCAGTTTGTGCAAGGAGAGATTAATTGCTTCTTTTTTGGTGGGGGTCCAAACCAACCCGTCATTTCAGTCACAGTCGTGTGGCAGACCCTGTCACTGAAATGATGGGTTGGTTAAAGTGTGCATGTCCTGTTTATACAACATAAGGGTGGGTGGGAGGGCCCAAGGACAATTCCATCTTGCACCTCTTTTTTCTTTAATTTTTCTTTGCGTCATGTGCTGTTTGGGGAGTATTTTTTTGAAGGTCCATCCTGCGTGACACTGCAGTGCCACTCCTAGATGGGCCAGGTGTTTGTGTCGGCCACTAGGGTCGCTTAGCTTACTCACACAGTCAGCTACCTCATTGCGCCTCTTTTTTTCTTTGCGTCATGTGCTGTTTGGGGAGTGTTTTTTGGAAGGGCCATCCTGCGTGACACTGCAGTGCCACTCCTAGATGGGCCAGGTGTTTGTGTCGGCCACTAGGGTCGCTTAGCTTACTCACACAGCTACCTCATTGCGCCTCTTTTTTTCTTTGCGTCATGTGCTGTTTGGGGAGTGTTTTTTGGAAGGGCCATCCTGCGTGACACTGCAGTGCCACTCCTAGATGGGCCAGGTGTTTGTGTCGGCCACTAGGGTCGCTTAGCTTACTCACACAGCTACCTCATTGCGCCTCTTTTTTTCTTTGCGTCATGTGCTGTTTGGGGAGTGTTTTTTGGAAGGGCCATCCTGCGTGACACTGCAGTGCCACTCCTAGATGGGCCAGGTGTTTGTGTCGGCCACTAGGGTCGCTTAGCTTACTCACACAGCTACCTCATTGCGCCTCTTTTTTTCTTTGCGTCATGTGCTGTTTGGGGAGTGTTTTTTGGAACGGCCATCCTGCGTGACACTGCAGTGCCACTCCTAGATGGGCCAGGTGTTTGTGTCGGCCACTAGGGTCGCTTAGCTTACTCACACAGCTACCTCATTGCGCCTCTTTTTTTCTTTGCGTGATGTGCTGTTTGGGGAGTGTTTTTTGGAAGGGCCATCCTGCGTGACACTGCAGTGCCACTCCTAGATGGGCCAGGTGTTTGTGTCGGCCACTAGGGTTGCTTAGCTTACTCACACAGCTACCTCATTGCGCCTCTTTTTTTCTTTGCGTCATGTGCTGTTTGGGGAGTGTTTTTTGGAAGGGCCATCCTGCGTGACACTGCAGTGACACTCCTAGATGGGCCAGGTGTTTGTGTCGGCCACTAGGGTCGCTTAGCTTACTCACACAGCTACCTCATTGCGCCTCTTTTTTTCTTTGCGTCATGTGCTGTTTGGGGAGTGTTTTTTGGAAGGGCCATCCTGCGTGACACTGCAGTGCCACTCCTAGATGGGCCAGGTGTTTGTGTCGGCCACTAGGGTCGCTTAGCTTAGTCATCCAGCGACCTCGGTGCAAATTTTAGGACTAAAAATAATATTGTGGACTTCCGGTTCCGGGACCCATGGAGTGAGTCTCTCATCGCCGGAGCTCCGTCCTACAGCCCGCCGCACTGAACCTTTTCAAGGCTGCTACAGCCTCCACACCGCCCAGATTACCCCTGGTGAGACCCGTGATCACGATGGATCGTTTCGTGACACCCGTAACCGCGGCTACACAGGCCCCCGCTGGCGCACCCACGAGACTGGAGAAGCGCCGCGCGGGAAGCAACATGGCGCCTGGCGCCGGACCTGAAGTCACCTCTCCTGCCTCTAAGAAAGCCGCGGCGGAGGGGACTGAATATGCAGGCTCACAGGTATGCAGAGATCCGGAGGCTCCGGTAACATATGGAGACGTTGTGGCAGCAATAAAAGCCACTATGGCCCCCCTGCTTTCACAGGCTGTCAGTGATATAACAACACAGCTGCAGCACTTACAGCAGAGGGTCACACACACTGAATCTCAACTGCATGCTGCCACACATGACATAGAAGGGCTGCACCACTCAGTGAAATCTCTAACAACAGAGAACTATCAGATATGGAATAAATTAGATGATATGGAAAATCGCGCAAGAAGAAATAATATCAGAATTGTGGGACTGCCGGAATCACTTAAAGGCACGGCACTGGCTCATTTTGCCCGAGTCACCCTTCCCGCAATTTTGAATATAGAACGGGAATGCAATGATTTAGTAATTGAAAGAATTCACCGTGTGGGTCCTATGCCCACCCCCAATAAACCGCGCCCACGTGTAACTCTGTTCCGCTGTCTGAACTACCTTCATAAAGTAGCATTCTGGTCCGCGTCTCGCAAAATGAGGGATATCCAGTGGGAGGGTAACAAGCTCTTCATATTCCAGGACTATTCAGTGGAACTGACCCGGGCCCGCAAAGCTTTTTCCCCTATTTGCACTCAACTTGTCTCAGAGGGCCGCAAGTTTGGCCTGTTATATCCCGCTCGCCTGCGCATTTACGAAGGTACCTCCCACAAAGATTTCTTAACACCTGCTGACGCAGCGGCCTACCTCCGTAATATATCCAGAGAAGACAGCGCGGACATTTCTGATCTCCCTTCAGCGACAAATTGATCATTTCCTGCTGAATGTTCACCTGCAGTTTAGTAGCTCATTAGGCATAGACTGCCTTGATTTATTTTGTTAGAGCAACAATGACTCACAGGCACTATGGCAGCTATCGCTACTCCACAATTACTTTAACTGCTCTTAGATGTTGTTTTGACCGATTCTCTGCTTTTTTCTTTTGAAATATTCTAACCTAAGCGCATACTTTACAGATACAAATTGAAAAAGCGCTATGTTGGTCGGGACATATCCCATTATGCTGCATTTTCATGTTATACAGCCGTCTCCACTACATTAGCCACAGGTTGTATACTATATACCGCTCACTGCATATTGCATATATTATATCATAATATTATATTGCTTCTTGGAGCATTTGGTTATATAGCTCAGTTACTAGGGGTCTCTGGGTGGGATTTGTTTATGTATATCGCGGTGGGGAGGGGCTCCTCCTTTCCTGCTGGTACACACCGCTTAATGCCGGGGTTCGAGATTGCCACCACTGGTAGTCGCCCATGCTCGTTGACCGGAGGTCACTGGTCACAGAAATATTGGCTATTTATCACAGTATCCTCTTTTCAATGGTATGACCTGTTATATAATACTACTTTCTATTTCTATCTCCTCTTTTCCCCACCTGTTTTGTCTCTTCCCTCCCCCCTCCTCCCCACCCCCCGTCCTCAGGCAGGTGATGATGCTCATTCCCCTTATGTGAATGGTTTACAGGTCCTCTGTTTTGCCCTTTCCTCTGAATTATGCCTAACCTGATAGTGGGATCTTGGAATGTCGGGGGCTTTAACTCCCCAGCAAAGAGACGGAAAATACTCCTATATTTAGATAAACAGCACATAGACATGGCATTCCTACAAGAAACGCACCTAACTCCAGAGGAAACGGCAAAATTGAATGCCCTGAACTGGCGGGTTTTAGGTTTCAGCTCTTACAATTCCAAAGCCAGAGGGGTTGTCATATTGGCGAAACGTTCTGTGACCACTGAAATCCTGACCACAGTCACTGATCCTGAAGGTCGTTATGTGATACTATCTGTTAAGCTTAATGGTAGAGTTTACACACTATGTAACGTATATGCACCCAACATTTATTCCAAAAATTTCTTTCAGTCTTTAATCGCCAAACTAACCCCCCTTCTCACAGACCCCTTAATACTCTGTGGCGATCTGAACCTTATCTCTTCCCCCTATTTGGACCGATCCCACACACCAACAAAACCTCTTTCTCTACCCAAACTCGGGGTCCCTCTATTAGCCGACAGCCTACAGACGGTAGATATCTGGAGAGCTTTACATCCCACAGAGAAGGAATACACATGTCTCTCAGCGGCCCATCACACGCTATCTAGGATAGACTATATTTTACTGTCCCATGCTATACTACCGAACGTATCAGATTCACAAATTGAGACAATCTCCTTATCGGACCATGCCCTAGTCACTGCAACGCTCCACTTCCCAGACACACCGCACTCTCCCAGATTGTGGAGATTCCCCTCCTATCTCGCTCACTCCCTGAAATTCCAACAAAGGTTGGAATCCTCTTGGGAGGCCTTTAAAACTAACAACGCGTCACATTTAGAGGAAAATCCAATTCTATTTTGGATGACTGCAAAATCAGTTCTCCGGGGAGACATTATATCCTATGTCTCAGCTACCAATAAAAAATATGCCTCTCAATATTTGGAGTTCCAGAGACCCTTGTCGACAGCCTATCAGCAATACAGATCCTTTCCGACCCCTCAAAATCGCCTTATATACATCGAAGCCAAGGCCCACTTTGATGAATTCATGTCCTCCATGGGTAATAGATATTCATTCTCGGTGAACTATCGGTTCTACAAATTTGGTAATAAAACGGGCAAATTGCTGACGACACTCCTCATGGGCTCCCGCCCTCCCATGGTCACTCACCCTTTGTATACCCCTGCTGGCACATTAACTACTAATAACCAGGAGATTTCTGATGTTATGAAAACATTTTACGAGGATCTATATTCTTCTTCCTCAAACTCCACCCCTTCTACTCCTCCCACCCAGTCACCATGGCCCAAGAACTTTTGGGATAACCTTTCAGCTCCCCAGCTTCAGGCTTCCATGACATCACCATTGCTGGCGCCCATCTCATTGGAAGAAGTCCGGAGTGTCATTGGACAGTTTGGCAGAGATAAGGCACCGGGCCCTGATGGCTTTAGTACCGACTTTTATAAAATTCTTTTACCCCGAATAGGGGACACACTGGTGTCCGTCCTCAATGCGATTCTGTCTTCTGATACTCTTCCTAAACACTTTAACACTGCCATCCTCAAAGTCCTCCCTAAACCTGGTAGAGACTTATCCCAACCAGGGTCATATCGCCCAATTTCACTCTTAAATCTTGATTACAAACTACTTACTAAAATCTTAGCTAACCGGATTAAATTATTACTCCCTCATATCATACATAAAGATCAAACTGGGTTTATTTGGGGCAGACACTCGGAGATCAATATAAGGAGAGTTCTTTCTGCCATTTATGTCTCCTCCTCCTCTTCAAATACCCCTTCCTCCCTTCCAGTTATTCTATCACTCGACGCGGAAAAAGCGTTTGATATGGTGAACTGGGATCATCTTTTTTCCACACTCCTACAATTTGGCTTCCCAGTAGATTTTGTAAATCTTCTAAAACTTCTCTACACGGCCCCACAAACACAGATATCCTGCAATGGAGTTCTCTCTTCTCCCTTTGAGATTCAGAGAGGTACCAGGCAGGGGTGCCCACTGTCACCCTTACTGTTTGCAGTAGCATTGGAACCCCTGGCGATTGCCCTACGCCAATCGAGTGTAATTAAAGGAATTCAAATAGGAGATATTGACCTTCGCCTTGCCCTCTTTGCCGATGATATGCTACTATTTGTTTCAGATCCATCGACCTCTATCCCAGAGATCCTTGGAATGATACAGGCATTCGGAGTTAGGGCGGGGTATAGGGTCAATGTGGCCAAATCAGAACTTTTACCATTAGGTCCCTCCTCACGTACTGTTTCCACACTACTCCCAGATCTCTCATTCAAAATAGCCCTCACTAAGATCACATACCTAGGGATTCAAATCCCAGCAAACCTCTCCAGGCTTTATGAAGAAAATTTTACCCCTGTTCTTGCACGTATTACCGCACTACTGGATGGTTGGAAATTGTTACCTCTATCCTTGATAGGGAGAATAGCTGTGTTACAAAGTATTGTTTTCCCAAAGATATTTTACCTCATGCAGATGCTCCCAGTCCGCCTTACTAAACATGATATTCAATATCTACGGAAAATTATGTCAAGGTTTTTATGGAAAGGCAAGAAGGCGTTCATTGCTTTGGATAAACTGATGGCACCCAAGTCCGCAGGCGGATTTGGTGTTCCAGATTACGCATCCTACTCAATGGCATCCCTATTTAGATGTGCTGCTGACTGGCTGTTTGACAGGGAACTCTATACAGACTCTGCTCTAGATGAGGCACTATTCACTCCTTACTCCCCGGGGGCATTACTCCTATCTAAACCCTCACTGATCCCGACCCACATCCTTGCTAACCCCCTTTTTAGGGATATCTATTATAACTGGCGCGCTTTACACAAGAAATGTAAATGCAATCCTGAGGAATCTATATGCATCCCGCTATGGGGTAATCCAGCTTTCCCCCCGTCCCTCCTTAACTCAAATTACCGACTCTGGAAAGAGAAAGGACTCTCAAACTCTTCCAAAGTATTTGACCCGGGAGGATCCATGTACTCCTTCACATCGCTCCAAGAGAAATATAGCCTACCCCACTCTCATTTTTTCATGTATCTACAGACACGACACTATCTAGGCTTGGCTACCCACAGGAGTACTACCTCACAAGAAACTCCCTTATCTACTAACCCACTACAGCTTTCGCTTAAAACACATAGAATAGGCCCGACACGCATTAGACAAATATACTCTATTCTGACATCTAGCACAACAGACTGTAGATGGGAAAGACTACTTCACCAATGGAGTAAAGATATACCTACTCTAACTGCCCATCACCAACTCAGTGATCATTATGTTTCTAGCTTGAAAGCCCTGGCCTCACCTTACTTACAGGAGGTCCACCTCCGTACGTTACAGAGAGCCTATATTTCCCCGAGCCAACATGCTAAGTTTCACCCCACGGAAACTGGGGAATGTCCCAAATGTCATATACGTACGGCTTCCTTCTATCATATGTTCTGGGAATGTGGTCGGATTAAACGTTTCTGGAACAAACTTCTGGCTTACATTAATAAGCTTTTGAATATACATGTAACAGCAACACCCTTATCTTGTTTGTGTGCAAATTTCTCCGAATGGCATTTAGGACCTGAGAAACGGCGAACTATATCATTTCTCACAATTTTGGTAACAGTCTCAAAGAAAATTATTTTATCACACTGGTTGTCACCCTCTCCCCCTACACTCGGGGAAGTTCATGGTAAACTTCTACAGATACTATACTATGATAGGAAATCGGTCCAAGCCAATATAGAGGTGGGGGTTAAAACTTTTTACAAAAAGTGGGGTCTTTATATAGAGTCACGAGATCAGTCCACACAAGCCCAGATATTTAAAGTCTTTGAACAAACTGAATGGTTTCTCCATAGGAAACTATTAGAAGAATCTACCTCATAACCATCCATGCCGTTTAGGCTACTCAGTCCTAGGGTTGACCTCCTCCAGACCCTGCCAGGAGATTGATATATTCACTGCTATTTTTCCTCGAATCAATTGTCAGGAGCATCTTTCCCTCCTTCCCCATTTACCCTAATGTATTTCCCTACCCCATCTTCTTTCTTCTCTCTCTGTACTTTTTTCTCATCTTCATGTGAAAACAAATTGATTTTTGAATGATGTTTTAATGGTTAGCTTTAAGGAACATCTTCCTGAGGGTTTTATGGTACAAATAGTGCATACCTGAAACACGGGAACATATGCCTTTTTCACTACTTTTATTCCCATGCTCAGATAAGATTGTATGTTTTCTTTTCGATACAGTTTGATGTACCTACCTACATGATATAATTGTTTACTTCATCAAATGCTACCGATTTGTTCCTGTTTGACCTTATACTCTATGAAAATCAAAATAAACAGATTTATAAAAAAAAAAATAATAATAATATTGTGAGGTGTGAGGTGTTCAGAATAGACTGAAAATGAGTGGAAATTATGATTTTTGAGGTTAATAATACTTTGGGATCAAAATGACCCCCAAATTCTATGATTTAAGCTGTTTTTTAGTGTTTTTTGAAAAAAACACCCGAATCCAAAACACACCCGAATCCGACAAAAAAAATTCGGTGAGGTTTTGCCAAAACGCGGTCGAACCCAAAACACGGCCGCGGAACCGAACCCAAAACCAAAACACAAAACCCGAAAAAATTTCAAGTGCACATCTCTAACTAGAATGGTCCCTTTATTGTATAGCAGTCATTAGAATAGTCTCTGCTTTGTCAGAAGTAGCCTGTTTTTGCACTGCATGTGCTGGTAGAAGAGCTGGGGCCACTTGCTTGTGTCTACTCCCCAGGCTGAATGTTTCCAACCAGCCCCTGGCCAGTAGTGTGAGAATATCTATGGTTATAAACATCACAAATATAGAGCCTAAGAAAAAAATTCTCAGTCTGTAAAATTGAATATAAATCTATATAAAAGAGACCCACAGACTTTAGATGATAGTTTCAACACATTATTTATTCCATATATTTTTTTGTATTGTGGGAGGAAACCCACGCAAGAACGGGGAGTACATGCAAAATCCACACAGTTAGGGCCATGGTGGTAAATGAGCCCATGTTAGATACTGCAGCATCCCCATCGCCACCTCTTCATCATCCACATATACTCCTACAGATGTTAGTTGCTGAGATATGGGCAGCATCTTTTCAACGTACTTGTTCATGTCTCTGCATGCAGCACGTCCGTGCAGTATTGCGGCACTCTAACACAGTGGAGTGCGCAGGGTTAGGCGCGCAGTAGCACCTTTGTGATGTCATCCTGCCGGGCGCCACAATACTAGAGCAGGATTTAGCACTGGAGTACACTGCCCGCTAACAGTACTGGTGGTATTATCACTATTGGCGCAGTCTGCTGCTGAGGGAGATCTGTGAGAAACAGAAAGGAAAGCAGAGCGTGACATTAATGAGGAGCACATCTGTGATAATAAAGAGAAGCGGATCTGGGACTTATGACCGGGAGGGGCGGGGATAAGAGAGGGGGAATACATACTGTATGATTGGAATGACCGGCACTAGCAGGAGATAAATATGTGTCTGCTAGCATTTGTGGCCCCAGCACCGGGCAGGAGAAGAGAAGCAGATGGACGTATTTCTCTTACTGTGTAACTAAGTAGGTAGCGCCTGCCGGCAATAAGGTTCTCCAGCGATAGCCTTCCCCATGCACAGTCTATTTACCAAGACTCATGGCGCTACATACTGTATATGTACAGACAAAAGAGCCCCCAGAAGAGCGGATGGCCCTCCCACATCCCGCACCACCCTGGATACACTATGAATGTAGCGCTTGTTACCTGTAATTGGTCACGGGTATTCTGGCCCAGCATGAACCTTTTCCCTCGGACATATCCAGTCCTGATCTAGTTTGCAGGTAAATTTCATACATAACAGCTGTTATAGGAGGAGAGGAAACAAAGAGAACACGTTACTATTACAGCCTATTTAATTCAGCAAGTCAATGGAAATCTAATGGGAATATGTCATAATGATCTATATATATATACACAGGTGTGTAATAGTTCAGTGCTGGGGTTGTGTAGGGATAGATATTGGCTCTGTGCACATTGATGGTTGACATCGAAGATAATAACATTATGGTCCATCAATGGAAGTAAAATATACAATGCTTTATCATCGATGGATTAACCATCGATGGTTCAGGCAAGTACACACTGTATGAGCCAGAGTTGGGGGCGGGCTGGGCTGCTGATTGACAGCCGAGTCTGTCAAGTGTCAAATCAGTTAGATAGACCAACGGAGGCCACCAATGGTGAGAGAACGGGCCAGGCCATCCCAAGGCTGGAGGTGGTCTTCTGACTGACAGCCGAGATCAGCCTGTCAGAAGGACTGCAGCTGCCGGAAGAGTCGCTACATCCGGCTAACACTGCACATGTAAATAACTGACAAACAAAATCCCAGTAATTATATATATATACATTTATAAAGATATCATACCTGACACTCCGGGATGTAGGTAAGAATGGTCAGCATGAGGGTAGTTACCCAGATCCATTCTCCAATTGCAGAAATAGTGTTGGCCTTTAATGAAAAAGAACATATGAGAAATGACACACGCGTGTTCCACTACACATAATTGGTAGACACTGATTACATATATGTAGAATGTAATAGGATTATACCTACCGGCAGTACACACACGATTCCTGGATGGCACAGTTTTACAGATGCTATGTAAGAGGCGGTCACTGAGAGGCGGATGTATTAAGGAAAACATCATTGTACTGTACAAGTGCTTCATCAGGAAGAACAAAGATGTCTCCCCCCCTCCCCCCTCCCCCATAATGTCTAGCTGCATAGATTGTAAGCTTGCGAGCAGGGCCGTTTCTTGGGGCAGGCGAGCAGTGCAACCGCACTGGGCGCCCGACGCGGCACAAACTGTGGCTCCCTGCTTCCCCCTCCTATTTCTCCCCGAGTAACCCGCTCGGGGGGCGGAGTTTCACGGAATGACGCGGTTGCGTCGTAACGTCACGACGCAACCCCGTCACTCCGCGAAACTCCCCCCCCCCTCCCGAGCGGAGTACAGAGGAGGATCCAAGTTAGGAAGAAGGAAAGGCCGGTGCGAGGAGCGACTGTTGAGGTGGGCCGAAGAGCGGTAATCGCCTCTGTAAGTATTCTCTCTCTCTCTCAATGTGAAAAATGGGGACACCTGCCGTAATGTGTGAAATGGGGACTTTTGCCTGCCATAGTGTGGGAATTTAATGTATCAAGGGCATTACAGTGTGTGGTATAATATGGTGCAGGGGGCATTACTGTGTGTGGCATAATATGGTGCAGGGGGCATTACTGTGTGGGGCTTAATATAGTAGAATTTTTTTTTCCTGTGGTTGTCTGGATCTGTCGGAGCAGGGTCAAAAACTGGATTGTGAGGTAGTCTTTTCAGATGAGGCCATGCCCATTTAAATGAGGCCACACCCATTTAGAAGAGGCCACTCCCCCTTGCCGGGTGCGCGCGCAAGTTTTTTTTTATAATCTAGGTGTGTGTGTGTGTGGGGGGGGGGGGGGGGGGCACATTTTTTATGTCATGGGGGGGCGCATTTTTAAATCGCGCACTGGGAGCCAAATTGGCTAGAAACAGCCCTGCTTGCGAGCAGGGCCTTCCTACCTCTATATATGTCTGTTTTTACCCAGTTTTGTTCTATTACTGTTGATCTAATTGTAAAGCGAAACGGAATATGCTGCACTATATAAGAAACTGTTATTAAATAATAAAAATAATAATAATAGCTGCAGGTACCAAGTAACACGCCAGATAGGGTTCTATATCCTATTCCCCAAGCCCGGTACTTCTCCCCTAACATTCTCCAGGGAGCATCTCCTCACATGCTGAGGGACGCCCAGCACAGTGCAAAGCCGCCCAGCATGTGTGAGGCCGCCTCCCGATGCCTCAGCAATTAGATCGTGGACACATCGGAACTAAGATTGACACCTAGCAGCGCAGCCTTGCAGCACTGTCTGGGGGTCTGCCGCCATTTTTTTAAGCAGATCAGCTGCATTTGATGTCACGCAGTCACCCCCCCAAAAATGGTTGCGGGTCCTGCCCCCTTTTGATCCACCCCGCCCCTGCAACAATGCCCTCTAATAGAGGCATGTCAGCTCAATAACACACAGGGCAGGAGACAACAGAGGGGCGCTCACTCATTCTAAGAGGGGCCGCAGAAGCTGTAGACCAGAGATGCCACCTTATCACTTCTGTGCAGTCTGGAACTAAGGGGCCCATTTAACATTAAATATTTGTGGTGTATTCCCAGAGAACAGCCGTTTCCAAGGGATACCCCAAATGTTAGGTATCACCTCAATGTATGAAGGAGGGACTGCAGCGGGTATCTCCAATGTCAGCTGCAGCCCCACCATTTCCGCCTGCAGCTGCAGGCCCCATAGGTTTGTATGAGGGATGCGGTTTGGCCCCCGCAGCTAACTCCATCTGAAGATGGCATTGTACTGCTGTAGGCTATGTAGCCCATACTTGCCTACCTGACCCTCTCCATGAGGGAGAAAATGCTCTGTTCCTGGACTTTCCTGGTAATGTATGATTGCCATCACCTGTGGTGAAACACCTTTCTTATCAATTACCTAGCTCACCACAGGTGATGGCAATCATACATTACCAGGAGAGTCCAGGAACAGAGCATTTTCTCCCTCATGGAGAGGGTCAGGTAGGCAAGTATGATGTAGTCCTTACCAGCAATGGCCGCCGCACATGCGCTGTCAGTGGATTGCGCACGCGCAGGAGTCCCACTGCCGCTCCAAGCACATCGCTGGGCGGGCCCTGTGAGTATATTTATGGGGGTGAGGGAGACATTCTCCATAGAGTAGTAGGGAGGAAGGGCCGGAGGGGGCGGGAACATCTGATCACACACGTCTGTCACATGGTCTATCACATGGAAAGGATACATGTCAGAGAAGTTATTATCGCCATCGCGCATATCACGCTTCTGAGGCGCCTGAGGTGTTTGCTGCACTGGGACACTGTGTACAGGAAGAAGGCCTGGCAGATGCTGTACATGGTGCCTGGAACAATTGCCAGCAATGTCCCTATGAGGTGCAGAGTTGGATATGGCTTCACCTGAAATAAAAGCAGACACGGCGTATGTGAGCTTATCATTCAGTATTGTCATTGTATACAATTATCCGGTAAATGTTACGCAGGTCGTCCAGGCTGCATCATAACATACAGGGCCTGACAATGAGTCGCATGGAGAAGTGCGCGCAGCGCCACCTACTGGCGGTCACCCATCTGTGACTATATACAAATGCAGCTACAAGCTCCTCCCAGTCACCGCCCCCAGGAACGCCCATCAGTATTCTGTTACTATTATCCTGATAAATCAGTGATATCGCCGCTGCTACCTCTGGGTTATCGCTGTGTAATGCCGTCCTCACAGTCCGCTATGGGGACAGCACCGCTGAGCAATGTATGAAGTACCGGACAGCATAACCTCAGCTCAGGACGGTGCCACGCTTATACACACAGCTGATAAGGGGACTATGTTACGGCTTCCCATCCATTAGCCTGGGTACCATATAATCAGCGATGGATGGGAGGAGGGGGGGGGGAGGAGAGGGGAGGGGGGGGGGGGGGGGGTTTATAAGATGCCTTTGTTGAGTTTACAAACCTGAAAAATGCCAAGAATCATCATTCCTGCACAGGTTGTCCATCCAGCCAGGAGAAGGATAATCTGCGCAATAGGGCGCCCGTTTTCACTGCTAAGTACAGTCATGCGCTTGTACATTACGTACATGGTCAGTACCCCTGAAACAGCGACAATAAATCATATCAGCCCATCAGTTTTACATTAGTTCCTAAATAACAATACCATAACAATGGCGCACACAGGGGGGGAGTCTGAGTACCTAGGATGGGTATGTAACCGTGTGGGTATGTGTTTGTTTGTTTGTTTGTTTGTTTGTTTGTTTGTATGTATGTATGTATGTATGTATGTATGTATGCTTTATGTATATATTGATGTACTAATGTGTGTGTGTGTGTGTGTGTGTGTGTGTGTGTGTGTGTGTGTGTGTGTGTGTGTGTGTTTATATATATATATATTTATTTATCCTGTATATGTATATATAAATAGTGAGGGAGAGAGATGTTAGAGAGCATGAAACATCTGCTCCAGTTGCTATGGGCAACTTCTCTACTGTGTTCACTGCTCGATACATCAACCACCAAGGGGCGATGTGTGGCACCCCACTAAGAGTACCATCAGTTTGTGTGTATTTATGTAAAGCAATAGTGTACAATGTGTCCTGTACTGCATGCTTAATTTGTATTGGTGACAGTGGGTAGTATCAGCATCACATGGTCCCTAGCAGCAGTGGAGGCTCATGGGACAGAAGGAGATAAAAGAGGCTGCACTGACAGTTAGTGGCAGTTGGTCCTCAGTGCAGGGGAGCAGAGCTGCGCTGCAAGGTTTCCCCGGTGACCTGCGGTGCTGGACCTGTGGTTGTTTATGCTGAAACTGGCAGTGGGGTTTCCGGTGATACCCCTGGTGTCTATCCAGGGCCGTCTTAACAGCAGTGTGGGCCCCTGGGCACAGTAATGCACTGGGGCCCCTACCCATCCTCCATGGGTGGGGGTGCTATCAGCGGCAGCTTTGATGTCCCGCGGGCAGTAGGGGGTGTACTATCTTCCGCTCAGCATGTAGGACCTGGAGCAGTAATTTCTGCTAATTAATCCTTTACTGCACAGATGGGGTGGGAGGTAGAACACTAAACTGTAGAAGGGGGCACTGGGCTGAATGAAGGGGCCCCGGTACATGACTTCCAGCGTGGTATGGGGTGTTTAATATGTAAAGGAGGGGTCGATAGTGGAGTGGGCTCAATATTCGTCATTTTCTGGTGAGAGGGCAGCTTGCTTGACTGCAGATATCTCAAGTTCCTTGGAAAAGATTTCTTAGCTTTGAATGGGATAAACAATTAGAGTGTCTCCCTTGTCAGGAGGTGCTGGGGACTTGGGGATCAGAGTTCAGGAGCCAGAGCAATCCACCAACAAATATATAAAACTGCATACCAGGCGTGAGGAGCTGGAGCAGGGAGCAGCTGCTGGAAGGTTGATATCTCTGGTTCTTTGCATAGTAGAGACAAGCTGCCAGTGTCCACCGAAAGTGGAGAGTCCCAGCTTTTGAAATGTTCCCTCAGAAAAGCTGTAAGTTATACAGAGCCCGAGATATCTGGCTGGGAAAAGCAATTAACAGGCTTGGATAGGGACCACTGCTTTGAAGTCGGATATCTCCGGTTCCCCAGGGCCGATTTTCAAAAATCTGGTACCCCTGGAAAGAGGGGACCCTCAGCTATCAGCATAGGGCCCTTATACTCCTGGGGCCCTTGGGCAAGAGCCCACTGAGCCCATACGAAAAGACGGCCCTGTGTCTATCGTGTCCTAGCAGGTGTAGTCATGCCAGGAAGTGGACCAGGAGGCAGCAGCAGCAGGCCAGCAAGAGAGCTGGGTGGTGATACATATACCTGCTAAGAGTAGAGGCAGTACAGAGGCGGGCCTGCCCCGGAGATGGACACTTAATTAATGGCGCTCTGAGGATAAGACCCTTCTCCTCAGCAAATCAGTGGTTAAATCAGCAGCCATTCGGAGGCAGACAGAGAGACTGGCCATTGTGACTGGTACCAGAGAAAAGGTCTGTGATAAAACACCTTGCACCACCCTGAATCATCACTTACACTGCGGCTGTAGCACTGATAAAGTCCCAGTTTACAGGATTTTTACGCTATACAGCCACTACATCTTGATAGCATAGTTGGAGCAGTTACAGGCAAGGAGCTACAAAGTATCAAATGTAAAGACTGTGTAAGTGAGACTACAGATTAGAGACAGTCAATGAGAATCTGGAGCTTTTATTGACTATAAACCCTGTAATTAGTCAGCCAGGAAGAGCTGTTTGACTTGCAGCAAGTTAGTTTTACCAGGAGCAGCGCTAATTCATATGATAGGTTGCATCACCATGGTATACCATTCAGGAACAGTTTACCTTTGTTTGCTACTTAACCCGGGTGAAAAACAATAAGAGAGCTCTCATTACTCATTCAGCCGTGCACGTGCTCTAGGGGACTCCTTACCTTACCGACTGAAAGCGATCTGCATGCATACCCTGGTACAGGTAGAAAGGGAATTTATTGTATGACCTGATGTCATTGCAACCTGTATATTTTATGGTTCATTATATATTGAATGTTGTGTTTATATTAGTCTAAAACTTGAATTACAAGATTAACTAGCGGTTCACTATACCTAGCAGCCGGTATTTACTTTAGTATGGAAGAGTTGGCATAGTTCAGGGAAGTGTGTAGAAAAGCTAACCCGTTTGCAGGAACGCGACGCAGACTGAGAGACAACCGCTATCATCCAGTTCCTGCGCTAATTGCGTGTTTTAATTTGAATTCATTTTGTAAGCTTTTATACTGATTTTATGTAACCATATTGTACTCGCTGAGAGTATCTATCGAATTAACTCCATTGTCACACATAATAAATCGAAACCTCATTTGAAACTTTAGTATTATTACTCTGAAGTTGACTTCATTTACTCATCCCTATCATCTGAGCAGAACCACAACCATCCTGCACCCATACGACTTCCGGGTGTCACAGATGTATTAAGTCTTGGAGAAAGATGACAATTAGGAGCTGATTGGTTGCTGCTTTATCCTCCTACACTATGTATATATATATATATATATAAGACACTTACCAAGGACCGCAGAGATGCAAAACACGACTGTGAAAACCACGGACTCGGGATAGTATGCTCCGGTACTACTGTGAAGAGAATAAACATAGAAATGTATATTATTCCTGCACAGTAACTGTGTGATTTATATTTCCGCATTACCCAGGCCTTGCCATGCGCTCTGTCTGTGTATTACAGCCTGATATATTACTATATTATTAGTACATAGCTTACCAGATATAGGGTACAAGTTCCTGTAAATGTCCTCCAATTAGGGTCATGCATAGGGTGGTGATGACACCTACACACATCCACGTTACCCAGAGGCAGGGTAAGAACGCTAAACTAGGGATTTCCATCATATGATCAGAGTAATCCACTATACGTCTCGTTCTCTCGCTCCTTTACTACCTATCAAAAGGAAAACTGTATTTCCAGCACTTACTAAGGATCACAGCAGTGATGTCATAAAGCTCAGTGATGTCATAGTTGTGTCACATACAGGAATTTGCATATTTAGGGGGACATTTACTAAGCAGTGATAAGAGCGGAGAAGTGAGCCAGTGAGAAGTGGCCCCATCAACCAATCAGCAGCTCTGTATAATTTTATAGTATGTAAATTATAGATGTTACTTCAGTGCTGATTGGTTGCCATGGGCAACTTCTCCACTGGCTCACTGGTACTTTATCTCTCCTCACATATATGACCGTTACACGTCACAGGTTTGCTAGACGCTGGTTACACAGAGCACTATTTTTCTGGAACAACTTTGCGCACCCTGATAAATATTACCGTATATACTCGAGTATAAGCCAACTTTTTCAGCACTTTTTTTTGTGCTGAAAAAGCCACCTCGGCTTATACTCGAGTCAGTGACAGGCAGAGGCAGAGCAGTGTAAAGGAGGGACACGAAGCGCACAGCGCGCGGCTCTCCTGTGTCCCTCCTGCATCTCCGGCGGCAGCAGCGGCGGTTCTATTACAGGAAGTACCCGTTCGTGACCTCTGATCACGAACCGGCACTTCCTTTAATAGACCTGCCGCGGCCGCCGAAGATGCAGGAGGGACACAGGAGAGGCGCGTGCTGTGCGCTTCGTGTCCCTCCAGAAGACAGCGCGGGATCGACGGAGGGGTAAGTAACAACACTGTGGGGCATACCTGGCACTTGGGGAGGGAGCATATCTGGCAGCATGAGGGGGTATATGTGGCAGCATGAGGGGACGTATCTGGCAGCATGAGGTGACATATCTGGCAGCATGAGGGGACATATCTGGCAGCATGAGGGGACATATCTGGCAGCATGAGGGGACATATCTGGCAGCATGAGGGGGCATATGTGGCATCATGAGGGGACATATCTGGCAGCATGAGGGGACATATCTGGCAGCATGAGGGGGCATATCTGGCAGCATGAGGGGGCATATGTGGCAGCATGAGGGGCATATGTGGCAGCATGAGGGTCATATGTGGCAGCATGAGGGACATATGTGGCAGCATGAGGGCATATCTGGCACATCAGGCACTGTGGGGGCATATCTGGCAGAGTGGGGGCATATCTGGCAGAGTGGGGGCATATCTGGCAGTGTGGGGGCATATCTGGCAGTGTGGGGGCATATCTGTCACTGTGGGGGCATATCTGGCACTGAGGGCTGTGTACGGCTAGAGCTGCATTTCCCACCCTAGGCTTATACTCGAGTCAATAAGTTTTCCCAGGTTTTTGTGGTAGAATTAGGTGCCTCGGCTTATATTCGGGTCGACTTATACTCGAGTATATACGGTACATTGCTGGCAGATAGGGCTTTCTATAATTATTGAGGTGACGCAAATGATATATTTTTAGTTTAAATGCTTTATATAGGAAAGGAGAGACTCTGATTTCATTAGTGCAAGTGTAGAAAGTTACCCCAAAGCAGGGGTACCACCTGTATGGACTTTATATCAGGTATGACACAGAAATAAAGATCTATTTTACTTGTAAGAATTGTGTTTCTGGTTGTTCCATAGAATAGAACACAACACAACTGACTTTAGTATAACTGATCAGCAAGGAGGCTCTGACTTAGGGCCTAAATGTGCAGCTGCAATTTATGTACAATAGATCCCGTTCCGCATTCAGACTGTAAACTAACAATCACTCTACCTGTGACTTTATATCATTCCCCCTCTTCTTCTTCTTCTGACTTCTCAGAAATATTCCACAGAATTACGTTTGCTCCACGGTAACCTTGATAATATTACTTTGCCGACTGTGTGCACTCTACGGTTGCTATGGTTACTGCATTATATGCAATGTAACAAAGTGCCCGAACAAGGCTCCTTGGCCCGCCATCCCTGCGCATGTGCATCATGACATCACTGAACATGTGTCTGGGGCAGCAAAATTGGCCTAAAGTTGCTTGTATTATTGCCAGTACAGTTCCCTGTATTGTATAGCAGTTATTAGAATGGTCTCTGTATTGTATATCAGTCATTACAATGGTCCATGTATTGTATAACAGTCAATAGAATGGTTCCTGTATTGTATAGCAGTCACTAGAATGGTCCCTGTATTGTATATCAGTTACTAGAATGGTCCCTGTACTGTATAGCAGTCACTAGAATGGTCCCTGTATTGTATAGCAGTTACTAGAATGGTCCCTGTATTGTATAGCAGTCACTAGAATGCTCCCTGTATTGTATAGCAGTCACTAAAATGCTCCCTGTTTTGTATAGCAGTCACTAGAATGGTCCCTGTAGCATATATCAGTCACTAGAATGGTCCCTGTATTGTATAGCAGTCACTAGAATGGTCCCTGTATTGTATAGCAGTCATTAGAATAGTCTCTGCTTTGTCAGAAGTAGCCTGTTTTTGCACTGCATGTGCTGCTAGAAGAGCTGGGGCCACTTGCTTGTGTCTACTACCCAGGCTGAATGTTTCCATCCAGCCCCTGGCTAGGAGGGTGAGAATAGCTATGGTTATAAACATCACAATTATAGAACCTAAGAAAAAAATTCTTAGTCTGTAAAATTGAATATAAATATATATAAAAGAGCCCCACAGACTTTAGATGATAGTTTCAACACATTATTTATTCCATATATTTTTTTGTATTGTGGGAGGAAACCCACGCAAGAACGGGGAGTACATGCAAAATCCACACAGTTAGGGCCATGGTGGTAAATTAGCCCATGTTAGATTCTGCAGCATCCCCATCGCCACCTCTTCATCATCCACATATACTCCTACAGATGTTAGTTGCTGAGATATGGGCAGCATCTTTTCAATGTATTTGTTCATGTCTCTGCATGCAGCACGTCCGTGCAGTATTGCGGCACTCTAACACAGTGGAGTGCGCAGGGTTAGGCGCGCAGTAGCACCTTTGTGATGTCATCCTGCCGGGCACCACAATACTAGAGCAGGATTTAGCACTGGAGTACACTGCCCGCTAACAGTACTGGTGGTATGATCACTATTGGCGCAGTCTGCTGCTGAGGGAGATCTGTGAGAAACAGAAAGGAAAGCAGAGCATGACATTAATAAGGAGCACATCTGTGATAATAAAGAGAAGCGGATCTGGGACTTATGACCGGGAAGGACGGGGATAAGAGAGGGGGAATACATACTGTATGATTGGAATGACCGGCACTAGCAGGAGATAAATATGTGTCTGCTAGCATTTGTGGCCCCAGCACCGGGCAGGAGAAGAGAAGCAGATGGACCTATTTCTCTTACTCTGTAACTAAGTAGGTAGCGCCTGCCGGCAATAAGGTTCTCTAGTGATAGCCTTCCCCATGCACAGTCTATTTACCAAGACTCATGGCGCTACATACTGTATATGTACAGACAAAAGAGCCCCCAGAAGAGCGGATGGCCCTCCCACATCCCGCACCACCCTGGATACACTATGAATGTAGCGCTTGTTACCTGTAATTGCTCACGGGTATTCTGGCCCAGCATGAACCTTTTCCCTCAGACATATCCAGTCCTGATCTAGTTTGCAGGTAAATTTCATACATAACAGCTGTTATAGGAGGAGAGGAAACAAAGAGAACACGTTACTAATACAGCCTATTTATTTCAGCAAGTCAATGGAAATCTAATGGGAATATGTCATAATGATCTCTCTCTCTCTCTCTCTCTCTCTCTCTCTCTCTCTCTCTATCTATATATATATATATATATATATACACACAGGTGTGTAATAGTTCAGTGCTGGGGTTGTGTAGGGATAGATATTGGCTCTGTGCACATTGATGGTTGACATCGAAGATAATAACATTATGGTCCATCAATGGAAGTAAAATATACAATGCTTTATCATCGATGGATTAATCATCGATGGTTCAGGCAAGTACACACTGTATGAGTTGGGTGCGGGCTGGGCTGCTGATTGACAGCTGAGTCTGTCAAGTGTCAAATCAGCTAGATAGACCAACGGAGGCCACCAATAGTGAGAGAACGGGCCAGGCCATCCCAAGGCCGGAGGTGGTCTTCTGACTGACAGCCGAGATCAGCCTGTCAGAAGGACTGCAGCTGCCGGAAGAGTCGCTACATCCGGCTAACACTGCACATGTAAATAACTGGCAAACAAACTCCCAGTAATTATATATATATACATTTATAAAGATATCATACCTGACACTCCGGGGTGTAGGTAAGAATGGTCAGCATGAGGGTAGTTACCCAGATCCATTCTCCAATTGCAGAGATAGTGTTGGCCTTTAATGAAAAAGAACATATGAGAAATGACACACGCGTGTTCCACTATACATAATTGGTAGACACTGATTACATACATGTAGAATGTAATAGGATTATACCTACCGGCAGTACACACACGATTCCTGGATGGCACAGTTTTACAGATGCTATGTAAGAGGCGGTCACTGAGAGGCGGATGTATTAAGGAAAACACCATTATACTGTACAGATGCTTCATCAGGAAGAACAAAGATGTCTCACCCCCCCCCCTCCCCCATAATGTCTAACTGCATAGATTGTAAGCTTGCGAGCAGGGCCTTCCTACCTCTATATATGTCTGTTTTTACCCAGTTTTGTTCTATTACTGTTGATCTAATTGTAAAGCGAAACGGAATATGCTGCACTATATAAGAAACTGCTAATAAATAATAATAATAATAATCGCTGCAGGTACCAAGCAACACGCCAGATAGGATTCTATATCCTATTCCCCAAGCCCGGTACTTCTCCCCTAACATTCTCCAGGGAGCATCTCCTCACATGCTGAGGGCCGCCCAGCACAGTGCAAAGCTGCCCAGCATGTGTGATGCCGCCTCCCGATGCCTCAGCAATTAGATTGTGGACACATCGGAACTAAGATTGACACCTAGCAGCGCAGCCTTGTAGCACTGTCTGGCGGTCTGCCGCCATTTTTTTAAGCGGATCGGCTGCATTTGATGTCACGCAGTCACCCCCCAAAAAAAATGGTTGCGGGTCCTGCTCCCTTTCGATCCACCCTGCCCCTGCAACAATGCACCCTAATACAGGCATGTCAGCTCAATAACACACAGGGCAGGAGACAACAGAGGGGCGCTCACTCATTCTAAGAGGGGCCGCAGAAGCTGTAGACCAGAGATGCCACCTTATCACTTCTGTGCAATCTGGAACTAAGGGGCCAATTTAACATTCAATATTTGTGGTGTATTCCCACAATTTCCCAGAGAACAGCCGTTTCCGGGGGATACCCCAAATGTTAGGTATCACCTCAATGTATGAAGGAGGGACTGCAGCGGGTATCTCCAATGTCAGCTGCAGCCCCACCATTTCCGCCTGCAGCTGCAGGCCCCATAGGTTTGTATGAGGGATGCGGTTTGGCCCCCGCAGCTAACTCCATCTGAAGATGGCATTGTACTGCTGTAGGCTATGTAGCCCATACTTGCCTACCTGACCCTCTCCATGAGGGAGAAAATGCTCTGTTCCTGGACTCTCCTGGTAATGTATGATTGCCATCACCTGTGGTGAGCTAGGTAATTGATAAGAAAGGTGTTTCACCACAGGTGATGGCAATCATACATTACCAGGAAAGTCCAGGAGCAGAGCATTTTCTCCCTCATGGAGAGGGTCAGGTAGGCAAGTATGATGTAGTCCTCACCAGCAATGGCCGCCGCACATGCGCTGTCAGTGGAGTCCCACTACCGCTCCAAGCACATCGCTGGGCGGGCCCTGTGAGTATATTTATGGGGGTGAGGGAGACATTCTCCATAGAGTAGTAGGGAGGAAGGGCCGGAGGGGGCGGGAACATCTGATCACACACGTCTGTCACATGGTCTATCACATGGAAAGGATACATGTCAGAGAAGTTATTATCGCCATCGCGCATATCACGCTTCTGAGGCGCCTGAGGTGTTTGCTGCACTGGGACACTGTGTACAGGAAGAAGGCCTGGCAGATGCTGTACATGGTGCCTGGAACAATTGCCAGCAATGTCCCTATGAGGTGCAGAGTTGGATATGGCTTCACCTGAAATAAAAGCAGACACGGCGTATGTGAGCTTATCATTCAGTATTGTCATTGTATACAATTATCCGGTAACTGTTACGCAGTTCGTCCAGGCTGCATCATAACATACAGGGCCTGACAATGAGTCGCATGGAGAAGTGCGCGCAGCGCCACCTACTGGCGGTCACCCATCTGTGACTATATACAAATGCAGCTACAAGCTCCTCCCAGTCACCGCCCCCAGGAACGCCCATCGGTATTCTGTTACTATTATCCTGATAAATCAGTGATATCGCCGCTGCTACCTCTGGGTTATCGCTGTGTAATACCGTCCTCACAGTCCGCTATGGGGACAGCACCGCTGAGCAATGTATGAAGTACCGGACAGCATAACATCAGCTCAGGACGGTGCCACGCTTATACACACAGCTGATGAGGGGACTATGTTACGGCTTCCCATCCATTAGCCTGGGTGCCATATAATCAGCGATGGATGGGAGGGGAGTGTGGGGGGGAGGGGGGAGGGGAGTGGGGGGGGGGTTATTATAAGATGCCTTTGTTGAGTTTACAAACCTGAAAAATGCCAAGAATCATCATTCCTGCACAGGTTGTCCATCCAGCCAGGAGAAGGATAATCTGCGCAATAGGGCGCCCGTTTTCACTGCTAAGTACAGTCATGCGCTTGTACATTACGTACATGGTCAGTACCCCTGAAACAGCGACAATAAATCATATCAGCCCATCAGTTTTACATTAGTTCCTAAATAACAATACCATAACAATGGCGCACACAGGGGGGGACTCTGAGTACCTACGATGGGTATGTAACCGTGTGGGTATGTGTTTGTATGTATGTATGTATGTATGTATGTATGTATGTATGTATGTATGCTTTATGTATATATTGATATACTAGTGTGTGTGTGTGTGTGTGTGTGTATATATATATATATATTTATCCTGTATATGTATATATAAATAGTGAGGGAGAGAGATGTTAGAAAGCATGAAACATCTGCTCCAGTTGCTATGGGCAACTTCTCTACTGTGTTCACTGCTCGGTACATCAACCACCAAGGGGAGATGTATTATGTCTTGGAGAGAGATGACAATTAGGAGCTGATTGGTTGCTACTTTATCCTTCTACACTATGTGTATATAAAGATAGATAGATAGATAGATAGATAGATAGATAGATAGATAGATAGATAGATAGATAGATAGATAGATAGATAGATATGAGACACTTACCAAGGACCGCAGAGATGCAAAACACGACTGTGAAAACCACGGACTCGGGATAGTATGCTCCGGTACTACTGTGAAGAGAATAAACATAGAAGTGTATATTATTCCTGCACAGTAACTGTGTGATTTATATTTCCGCATTACCCAGGCCTTGCCATGCGCTCTGTCTGTGTATTACAGCCTGATATATTACTATATTATTAGTACATAGCTTACCAGATATAGGGTACAAGTTCCTGTAAATGTCCTCCAATTAGGGTCATGCATAGGGTGGTGATGACACCTACACACATCCACGTTACCCAGAGGCAGGGTAAGAATGCTAAACTAGGGATTTCCATCATATGATCAGAGTAATCCACTATACGTCTCGTTCTCTCGCTCCTTTACTACCTATCAAAAGGAAAACTGTATTTCCAGCACTTACTAAGGATCACAGCAGTGATGTCATAAAGCTCAGTGATGTCATAGTTGTGTCACATACAGGAATTTGCATATTTAGGGGGACATTTACTAAGCAGTGATAAGAGCGGAGAAGTGAGCCAGTGAGAAGTGATCAACCAATCAGCAGCTCTGTATAAATTTTATAGTATGTAAATTATAGATGTTACTTCAGTGCTGATTGGTTGCCATGCGCAACTTCTCCACTGGCTCACTGGTACTTTATCTCTCCTCACATATACGACCGATACACGTCACAGGTTTGCTAGGCGCTGGTTACACAGAGCACTATTTTTCTGGAACAACTTTGCGCACCCTGATAAATATTACATTGCTGGCAGATAGGGCTTTCTATATTTATTGAGGTGACGCAAATGATATATTTTTAGTTTAAATGCTCTATATAGGAAAGGAGAGACTCTGATGTCATTAGTACAAGTGTAGAAAGTTACCCCAAAGCAGGGGTACCACCTGTATGTACTTTATATCAGGTATGACACAGAAATAAAGATCTATTTTACTTGTAAGAATTGTGTTTCTGGTTGTTCCATAGAATAGAACACAACTGACTGTAGTATAACTGATCAGCAAGGAGGCTCTGACTTAGGGCCTAAATGTGCAGCTGCAATTTATGTACAATAGATCCCGTTCCGCATTCAGACTGTAAACTAACAATCACTCTACCTGTGACTTTATATCATTCCCCCTCTTCTTCTTCTTCTGACTTCTCAGAAATATTCCACAGAATTACGTTTGCTCCACGGTAACCTTGATAATATTACTTTGCCGACTGTGTGCACTCTACGGTTGCTATGGTTACTGCATTATATGCAATGTAACAAAGTGCCCGAACAAGGCTCCTTGGCCCGCCATCCCTGCGCATGTGCATCATGACATGACTGAACATGTGTCTGGGGCAGGAAAATGGGCCTAAAGTTGCTTGTATTATTGCCAGTACAGTTCCCTGTATCGTATAGCAGTTATTAGAATGGTCTCTGTATTGTATATCAGTCATTACAATGGTCCATGTATTGTATAACAGTCAATAGAATGGTTCCTGTATTGTATAGCAGTCACTAGAATGGTCCCTGTATTGTATATCAGTTACTAGAATGGTCCCTGTACTGTATAGCAGTCACTAGAATGGTCCCTGTATTGTATAGCAGTTACTAGAATGGTCCCTGTATTGTATAGCAGTCACTAGAATGCTCCCTGTATTGTATAGCAGTCACTAAAATGCTCCCTGTTTTGTATAGCAGTCACTAGAATGGTCCCTGTAGCATATATCAGTCACTAGAATGGTGTCTGTATTGTATAGCAGTCACTAGAATGGTCCCTGTATTGTATAGCAGTCATTAGAATAGTCTCTGCTTTGTCAGAAGTAGCCTGTTTTTGCACTGCATGTGCTGGTAGAAGAGCTGGGGCCACTTGCTTGTGTCTACTCCCCAGGCTGAATGTTTCCATCCAGCCCCTGGCTAGGAGGGTGAGAATAGCTATGGTTATAAACATCACAATTATAGAACCTAAGAAAAAAATTCTTAGTCTGTAAAATTGAATATAAATATATATAAAAGAGCCCCACAGACTTTAGATGATAGTTCAACACATTATTTATTCCATATATTTTTTTGTATTGTGGGAGGAAACCCACGCAAGAACGGGGAGTACATGCAAAATCCACACAGTTAGGGCCATGGTGGTAAATGAGCCCATGTTAGATTCTGCAGCATCCCCATCGCCACCTCTTCATCATCCACATATACTCCTACAGATGTTAGTTGCTGAGATATGGGCAGCATCTTTTCAATGTACTTGTTCATGTCTCTGCATGCAGCACGTCCGTGCAGTATTGCAGCACTCTAACACAGTGGAGTGCGCAGGGTTAGGCGCGCAGTAGCACCTTTGTGATGTCATCCTGCCGGGCACCACAATACTAGAGCAGGATTTAGCACTGGAGTACACTGCCCGCTAACAGTACTGGTGGTATAATCACTATTGGCGCAGTCTGCTGCTGAGGGAGATCTGTGAGAAACAGAAAGGAAAGCAGAGCATGACATTAATGAGGAGCACATCTGTGATAATAAAGAGAAGCGGATCTGGGACTTATGACCGGGAGGGAAGGGGATAAGAGAGGGGGAATACATACTGTATGATTGGAATGACCGGCACTAGCAGGAGATAAATATGTGTCTGCTAGCATTTGTGGCCCCAGCACCGGGCAGGAGAAGAGAAGCAGATGGACATATTTATCTTACTCTGAAATAGATAGCGCCTGCCGGCAATAAGGTTCTCCAGCGATAGCCTTCCCCATGCACAGTCTATTTACCAAGACTCATGGCGCTACATACTGTATATGTACAGACAAAAGAGCCCCCAGAAGAGCGGATGGCCCTCCCACATCCCGCACCACCCTGGATACACTATGAATGTAGCGCTTGTTACCTGTAATTGCTCACGGGTATTCTGGCCCAGCATGAACCTTTTCCCTCAGACATATCCAGTCCTGATCTAGTTTGCAGGTAAATTTCATACATAACAGCTGTTATAGGAGGAGAGGAAACAAAGAGAACACGTTACTAATACAGCCTATTTATTTCAGCAAGTCAATGGAAATCTAATGGGAATATGTCATAATGATCTATATATATATATATATATATATATATATATACACACACAGGTGTGTAATAGTTCAGTGCTGGGGTTGTGTAGGGATGGATCTTGGCTCTGTGCACATTGATGGTTGACATCGAAGATAATAACATTATGGTCCATCAATGGAAGTAAAATATACAATGCTTTATCATCGATGGATTAACCATCGATGGTTCAGGCAAGTACACACTGTATGAGCCAGAGTTGGGTGCGGGCTGGGCTGCTAATTGACAGCTGAGTCTGTCAAGTGTCAAATCAGCTAGATAGACCAACGGAGGCCACCAATGGTGAGAGAACGGGCCAGGCCATCCCAAGGCCGGAGGTGGTCTTCTGACTGACAGCCGAGATCAGCCTGTCAAAAGGACTGCAGCTGCCGGAAGAGTCGCTACATCCGGATAACACTGCACATGTAAATAACTGGCAAACAAAATCCCAGTAATTATATATATATATACATTTATAAAGATATCATACCTGACACTCCGGGATGTAGGTAAGAATGGTCAGCATGAGGGTAGTTACCCAGATCCATTCTCCAATTGCAGAGATAGTGTTGGCCTGTAATGAAAAAGAACATATGAGAAATGACACACGCGTGTTCCACTACACATAATTGGTAGACACTGATTACATACATGTAGAATGTAATAGGATTATACCTACCGGCAGTACACACACGATTCCTGGATGGCACAGTTTTACAGATGCTATGTAAGAGGCGGTCACTGAGAGGCGGATGTATTAAGGAAAACATCATTGTACTGTACAAATGCTTCATCAGGAAGAACAAAGATGTCTCACCCCCCCCCCCCTCCCCCATAATGTCTAGCTGCATAGAGTGTAAGCTTGCGAGCAGGGCCTTCCTACCTCTATATCTGTCTGTTTTTACCCAGTTTTGTTCTATTACTGTTGATCTAATTGTAAAGCGAAACGGAATATGCTGCACTATATAAGAAACTGTTATTAAATAATAAAAATAATAATAATAGCTGCAGGTACCAAGTAACACGCCAGATAGGGTTCTATATCCTATTCCCCAAGCCCGGTACTTCTCCCCTAACATTCTCCAGGGAGCATCTCCTCACATGCTGAGGGCCGCCCAGCACAGTGCAAAGCTGCCCAGCATGTGTGAGGCCGCCTCCCGATGCCTCAGCAATTAGATTGTGGACACATCGGAACTAAGATTGACACCTAGCAGCGCAGCCTTGCAGCACTGTCTGGCGGTCTGCCGCCATTTTTTTAAGCGGATCGGCTGCATTTGATGTCACGCAGTCACCCCCCGAAAATGGTTGCGGGTCCTGCCCCCTTTCGATCCACCCCCGCCCCTGCAACAATGCCCCCTAATACAGGCATGTCAGCTCAATAACACACAGGGCTGGAGACAACAGAGGGGCGCTCACTCATTCTAAGAGGGGCCGCAGAAGCTCATACTTGCCTACCTGACCCTCTCCATGAGGAGAAAATGCTCTGTTCCTGGACTTTCCTGGTAATGTATGATTGCCATCACCTGTGGTGAGCTAGTTAATTGATAAGAAAGGTATTTCACCACAGGTGATGGCAATCATACATTACCAGGAAAGTCCAGGAACAGAGCATTTTCTCCCTCATGGAGGGGGTCAGGTAGGCAAGTATGATGTAGCCCCCACCAGCAATGGCCGCCACACATGCGCTGTCAGTGGATTGCGCACGCGCAGGAGTCCCACTGCCGCTCCAAGCACATCGCTGGGCGGGCCCTGTGAGTATATTTATGGGGGTGAGGGAGACATTCTCCATAGAGTAGTAGGGAGGAAGGGCCGGAGGGGGCGGGAACATCTGATCACACACGTCTGTCACATGGTCTATCACATGGAAAGGATACATGTCAGAGAAGTTATTATCGCCATCGCGCATATCACGCTTCTGAGGCGCCTGAGGTGTTTGCTGCACTGGGACACTGTGTACAGGAAGAAGGCCTGGCACATGCTGTACATGGTGCCTGGAACAATTGCCAGCAATGTCCCTATGAGGTGCAGAGTTGGATATGGCTTCACCTGAAATAAAAGCAGACACGGCGTATGTGAGCTTATCATTCAGTATTGTCATTGTATACAATTATCCGGTAAATGTTACGCAGGTCGTCCAGGCTGCATCATAACATACAGGGCCTGATACTGAGTCGCATGGAGAAGTGCACGCAGCGCCACCTACTGGCGGTCACCCATCTGTGACTATATACAAATGCAGCTACAAGCTCCTCCCAGTCACCGCCCCCAGGAACGCCCATCAGTATTCTGTTACTATTATTCTGATAAATCAGTGATATCGCCGCTACTACCTCTGGGTTATCGCTGTGTAATGCCGTCCTCACAGTCCGCTATGGGGACAGCACCGCTGAGCAATGTATGAAGTACCGGACAGCATAACATCAGCTCAGGACGGTGCCACGCTTATACACAGCTGATAAGGGGACTATGTTACGGCTTCCATCCATTAGCCTGGGTGCCATATAATCAGCGATGGATGGGAGGGGAGTGTGGGGGGGAGGGGGGGGGGGGTTAAGATGCCTTTGTTGAGTTTACAAACCTGAAAAATGCCAAGAATCATCATTCCTGCACAGGTTGTCCATCCAGCCAGGAGAAGGATAATCTGCGCAATAGGGCGCCCGTTTTCACTGCTAAGTACAGTCATGCGCTTGTACATTACGTACATTGTCAGTACCCCTGAAACAGCGACAATAAATCATATCAGCCCATCAGTTTTACATTAGTTCCTAAAGAACAATACCATAACAATGGCGCACACAGGGGGGGAGTCTGAGTACCTAAGAACCCCCCTCAGGGGCTGATTTTTTTATTTTAGACATGGAAACAGCTGTGTGGGTATGTGTGTGTACTTATGTAATGTATGTATGTATGTATGTATGTATGTATGTATGTATGTGTGTGTGTATATATGTATGTACTAAACTAATGTGTATGTATGTATATATATATATTTATTATATATATATATTTCTACACTTTATCACAATATATCTATAAATATAAATATATATATATATATATATATATATATATACACACACACACACACACACACACACACACACACACACACACACACACACACACTATACTGGTAGGTTAATTGGATCCCAACAAAAATTAACCCTAGTGTGAATGTGTATGTACATGTGATAGGGAATATAGAGTGTAAGCTCCACTGGGGCAGGGACTTATGTGAATGGGCAAATATTCACTGTACAGCGCTGCGGAATATGTGTGTGCTATACAAATAACTGGTAACAAATAAATAAATATATATATATATATATTTATACGAGACACTTACCAAGGACCGCAGAGATGCAAAACACGACTGTGAAAACCACGGACTCGGGATAGTATGCTCCGGTACTACTGTGAAGAGAATAAACATAGAAGTGTATATTATTCCTGCACAGTAACTGTGTGATTTATATTTCCGCATTACCCAGGCCTTGCCATGCGCTCTGTCTGTGTATTACAGCCTGATATATTACTATATTATTAGTACATAGCTTACCAGATATAGGGTACAAGTTCCTGTAAATGTCCTCCAATTAGGGTCATGCATAGGGTGGTGATGACACCTACACACATCCACGTTACCCAGAGGCAGGGTAAGAACGCTAAACTAGGGATTTCCATCATATGATCAGAGTAATCCACTATACGTCTCGTTCTCTCGCTCCTTTACTACCTATCAAAAGGAAAACTGTATTTCCAGCACTTACTAAGGCTCACAGCAGTGATGTCATAAAGCTCAGTGATGTCATAGTTGTGTCACATACAGGAATTTGCATATTTAAAGCTTCATGCAAATTTTTAGACGAGTTTATTTTATTTTTTTACATGTTTATCAAGCAAATACAATTGTACGTTATATTTACCTGGCACAAAGCTGTATTGATGACTGGGCAGATTGGGGGGATTTATTAAAGTTTGGAGAGATAAAGTACTAACCACTCAGCTGCTAACAGTCACTGTACAGCCTCTGGGGCCTATGTACTAAGCAAGCCTTAGGGAGGGATAAAGTTGATGGAGATAAAGTAGCAGCCAATCAGCTCCGACCTGTCATGTTTCAAACACAGCCTGTAACATGACAGTTGGGAGCTGATTGTCTTGTACTTTATCTCCGTCTACTGTTTCACTCTTCAAGTCTTAGTACATAGATCCCTAGGTCTGATGAGCTCCTTCTGTATATATTGTACAGGCCGCTGAGGTTATTAGATATCATTATATCATGTTATTATCACTGAGGTTATATTAGGCGCTGCTTATTATAAGACACTGGGTGCAGTGGTCCCGTCATGGGGCGCCAGGCCTGGAGTGTGTGTAGGCAGAGATGAGACGAGGACACCAGTAATGGTGCTGCATGTAAAAGCCTCTTTCCAAGAACAGACATCTGGAGATGAAAGCAGCCGATGGTCAGACAGATCACTCATCTTCACAGACACCTCCGGGGGCAGATGGGCGACATGTCACGTACGCACCGCTCTGCTTCTCAGCTCTCAGTCCTGCCTGTGCCATCATTTATCTGCCCACCCCGGGACAGGGGTAAGGGAGGGGGAGACACTCACCTCTCAGAGACCTGCATTATCTCAGTAATAAATGCAATGGTACAATCCATGATCAAGTGAAATAATCAGCTCCACCTGTGGATCTTTTAAAATGTATCAGTGAGTAATGAGTACACCTGTGTAGCTGCAAGGTGACCTGGAAAACATGACCTGTTGGGGGTCCTTGAAGACAGAGTTTGGGAACCACTGCTCCAATCCATACAGCACATTTCTGCTGCGCAAGACTGAAACACCGTCGCTGATTGAGGCATTGACGGTTTCATGCACGCTCGACAGAAGCAGCCGCGGGTCGCAGTTAGCATTAGGCAGCGGGAGTCTGCCACAGGTGTCCACCATCGGAAGCTTCACATCAATGGTAAAACTAGTTACCATTGACATCAGATCACTGATGGCTTTTAATCATCATTGGTTGATGGCCAACCCTCAGAGCCAAATTAATAACAGGGCAGCTGTCATCAGCATTGTAGGCATTGCGGCATAATGTGAATTGGGGCCTCTGTGCGGCATAATGTGAACTGGGGTCTCTGTACGGCATAATGTGAACTGGGGCCTCTGTGCGGCATAATGTGAACTGGGGCCTCTGTGTGGCATAATGTGCCCTGGGGGCCTCTGTGTGGCATAATGTGAACTGGGGCCTTTGTGTGGGATAATGTGCAGTGCAGCATAATGTGAACTGGGGCCTCTGTGCGGCATAATGTGCGATGGGGCCTCTGTGCGGCATAATGTGAACTGGGGCCTCTGTGTGGCATAATGTGCGATGGGGCCTCTGTGCGGCATAATGTGAACTGGGGCCTCTGTGCGGCATAATGTGAACTGGGGCCTCTGTGCGGCATAATGTGAACTGGGGCCTCTGTGCGGCATAATGTGCACTGGGGGGCACTGCAGTGTATGTAACCCATGTATAGTGCAGGGAGTATTTACACATTGTACTTTGCAATAACATCCCCAACGTACCAAAACGACAATTTTATTGGTAGGGGCGCTTGCAAGTTAGTTGCTCTGGGGCCCTCACAAACCTTAAACTGGCCCTGCCAATCCTTAACCATATGTGTGTGACTCCAGCTGCCACATTTTATCCTTTATACAAACTACCATATACATTCCTATATGAAATGGGTGCACTCACAAAGGCAAATACACATTATAAATCCACCAACAAGGGGTGCACTAGTAATTTACCCTATGGTGCCAGGGAAATGGCCATATTGTTAATGACCGCATCTTCCTACACCGCCCTAATCGTGTATCCCAACACGACTGCCGCAATGCAAGGGACGTTCTGCTGTAAAGTTTGATGAAGTCATAGACAGCTGATAGATGAGGCACTGGCAGAGGTCTGCAATCCCTGTACGGTACATGTGAGGAGGCTGGAAAGGGACATCGACGTTCCGTGAAATGGCAGCGTCAGCGCCTGGGAACGAGTGTCTTGTGGGTCGTACGGATCAGACGTGTCTCATAGCTACATTCCCTTATTAGCCGATGTGTCTGACACAGAGACATAGCAGTTACAGAGCGTCCGGGGACCGCGCTGCACATCCGCTACATCGCAGAGCAAGTTTATGTTCTGCACCAAGGGAAAACAGTTATTATAATGAACCATATGTCCGCTTTGATCTCACCATACAAGGCCGGACCGCTGAGATATCCCATATCAGCCAATACTAGTAAAAGCTTCTGAGAGAAGCTAAACGGTATTTAGTACACTTTGTATTTCCCATGTGCTGTCAGGGTCACTGACAGGAATCTCTGGCCCTGTGCGTCTTCCGGCCCCAAGGGTGCAATGAGGCCCATAGTTCCTGACTGCTCACTGCCCCATGATGCATCGGTAGTTGCAGCAAAAGTCGGTGCCACTCACGTAGCCTGCGAGGACTGTGAACCAATAAGAACCCACATATCTCCATACATTCTTTCTCACACTTTGGGGGAGATGTACTAAGCCTGAAAAGTGATAAATATCACTGTGATAAAGCACCAGCCAATCGGCTCCTAACTGCCATATTACAGGCTGTGGGCGGGCTTTACTATAAGCCATCGCCGCCTCTCGCCGCCTACCGCAGCGATACTAATCGCATATGTACTAACATATGCGGCCCCCAGCGATGATATAGGAGGCCCCCCGCGATGATGTCTGCGGGGGTCGGCGGGGGTCTCCGTCACCTCCCAGACTCGGGAGGTGACGTGTGCAGGGGATCCCCGGGCTCCTCCTCCTCCCCCTGCAGCCGGAAGGAGACAAGGCTGTGATGCGGGGGAGGAGGGGGGCCGCACCAGCAGCAGCTCAGGTATGCCGGGGAGGGAAGGGGGGGTCGTCGTGAGCGGCACGGGGCGGCGGCGGGATGCGGCGTGGGGCGGCGGTAAAAATCCCATAGGCTTCTATAGGGTATCACCATAAAAAGATGGCGATACCCTATGAGGCGAAAATGCGGCGGTCGGGAGTTAGTACATATGAAAATGCTGTAAAACGGGGGTTTTACCGCATTTTCCGTTTAGTAAATCCCGCCCTGTGTTTGAAAAATGACAGTTAGGAGCCGATTGGCTGGTACTTTATCGCTGTGATATTTATCACTTTTCAGGCTTAGTACATCTGGCCCTCTCTACTTTCTTCCCAATAATTCTAATAGTACATGTCGGCCATGTTGGCAGCTGGACCGCCCTGATTTGTCTGCTCGGCTAAACATCGGTCACCATTACCGGCGTACGCTGGTGCAAAGCCCTATCCTTGGTGCAACAGCCTACGCTGCCCACACAGCCACAACTGGTCCTCGCTCGGATTAGCCTATGAACCTCATTCAGAAATGGACGCAGATCTTGCTGCCCACAAAACGCCTGCATTGTCCGGACCGCGCCTGATGGCAGCCGCTGTCAATCACCTTGCAGGCACAACCTGCGTGTGAACGTGCGCCTGCGTCCAGGTATGAATAGACCCCTATGTGCGGACATCCCGCGGCCCCTTCACCCGCAAGAGGAGATGCAACTGAGCTGCGTATGACCCAAAACTGTAAATTTAATACGGCAGCCCTAAGCACAGCAACAGGACAGTGCCGCCTGGTGGCCAGGACCCAAGGTTGGAGGATTATACTGCTGGGTTATTAAGCATCATTTACAGAGACAGCTCATTTTAAGCAAGCAATTGGTTCATGTTCTTCTGTGAGGTGCCTGCAAATGTAGAGACACGGCAACGCGCCCTCTGGCTCTTACAAATAATTAGATTTTACTTTAAGTGGCGGTAATGTCCCCGTGTGAGGAAGCAGCCACGTGTGTGATCCAGGTGACTCCCGAGGCAGGAACGTGGTCTATAGATATAAATGTATAGAGTCTTCCCTAGAACACCTCATTCAGTGTAATGTCATTGTGGGGGCTCAGTCTGAAGCTTCCTGTGATGGGCTCATGTAATGTGTCAGCCCTCTCCAGCCTCAGGTTATTGAACAAGGGTGCATTCTTAATGTGACAGAAAACCAGAATCTGTGCTTTCCACAGAACTGCAATGAGTAAAAAACAATCAACAGACAGTGAAAGACTGTCCGCCATATCCGCTCGGCCTACATTGGAGCCGATGTAGAAGCATGAACATAGATCTAAGGTGGGCCTATTAACGCTATATTGTGGTGGCAGCCATTTTGGGGGTAGTCACTAAGAGGCAGTCTATCGATTCACTAGGAATTAGCAGCAACACTGAGGCATGAGGAACATTGGGCCAACGGGCCATAGACCCGTCTTGCTTGTAGCAGGAAACCAAGACACTCCTGTGACTGCGTCAGGTATAGGGACCAATTACAACCAATGAGATATCAGCTTTGCTCGATCAGTCCATGAGCCAATTAAAGAAACGTAAACTGAAATCTGATTGGATGCTCTGTACAATAAGATACTTCATTCCACAGCGATAAGTCAAATTGCCAGGGCAGTATAACCAGGGCGGTATCTCCAGGGCAATATAACCCGGCCGGTATCTCCGGGGCAGTATTACCAGGGCAGTACCTCCAGGGCAACATAACCAGGGCGGTATCTCCAGGGCAGTATATCCAGGGCGGTATCTCCAGGGCAGTATAACCAGGGCGGTATCTCCAGGGCAGTATTACCAGGGCAGTACCTACAGGGCAATATAACCAGGGCGGTATTACCAGGGCAGTATTACCAGGGCAGTACCTCCAGGGCAGTATTACCAGGGCCGTACTTCCAGGGCAATATAACCAGGGCGGTATCTCCAGGGCAGTATTACCAGGGCAGTATCTCCAGGGCAGTATTACCAGGGCAGTATAACCAGGGCGGTATCTCCAGGGCAGTATTACCAGGGCAGTATAACCGGTACGGTATCTCCAGGGCAGTATTACCAGGGCAGTACCTCTAGGGCAGTATTACCAGGGCAGTACCTCCAGGGCAATATAACCAGGGCGGTATCTCCAGGGCAGTATTACCAGGGCAGTACCTCCAGGGCAATATAACCAAGGAGGTATGTCCAGGGCAGTATTACCAGGGCAGTACCTCCAGGGCAGTATAACCAGGGCGGTATCTCCAGGGCAGTACCTCCAGGGCAATATAACCAGGGCGGTATCTCCAGGGCAGTATTACCAGGGCAGTGGGGCTGTATAACCAAGGCGGTATCTCCAGGGCAGTATAACCAGGGCAGTACAACCAGGGCGGTATCTCCAGGGCAGTATTACCAGGACAGTATTACCAGGACGGTATCTCCAGGGCAGTACCTCCAGGGCAGTACCTCCAGGGCAATATAACCAGGGCGTTATCTCCAGGGCAGTATTACCAGGGCAGTATAACCAGGGCGGTATCTCCAGGGCAGTATTACCAGGGCAGTACCTACAGGGCAGTATTAACAGGGCAGTATAACCAGGGTGGCATCTCCAGGGCAGTATAACCAGGGCGGTATCTCCAGGCCAGTATTACCAGGGCAGTACCTCCAGGGCAGTACCTCTAGGGCAGTACCTCCAGGGCAGTATTTACAGGGCAGTATTTACAGGGCAGTATAACCAGGGCAGTACCTCCAGGGCAGTATAACCAGGGCAGTACCTCCAGGGCAGTATAACCAGGGCAGTATCTCCAGGGCAGTATTACCAGGGCAGTACCTACAGGGCAGTATTACCAGGGCGGTACCTACAGGGCAGTATAACCAGGGCGGTATCTCCAGGGCAGTATTACCAGGGCAGTATCTCCAGGGCAGTATAACCATGGCGGTATCTCCAGGGCAGTATTACCAGGGTGGTATCTCCAGGGCAGTATTACCAGGGCGGTATCTCCAGGGCAGTATTACCAGGGCAGTACCTACAGGGCTGTATAACCAGGGCAGTATCTCCAGGGCAGTATTACCAGGGTGGTATCTCCAGGGCAGTATCACTGGGGCAGACGAGTATCATTAAGCTGATCCGGCAATATTTTTTTTGTTAAATAGCTGATAAATTATATTTTTTGCAGTGCTAAAAAAAAAAAAAATAGATATCATTATTACGATAAATGGTCACCTTGGGGTTGATTCATCATGCGGGGAGAAGATTGGAGAGTAGACCAGTGTAGGAGTTGCCTATATCAGCTTTGAGGTAGCATTTACCAAATACAGTCTATAAAATGATAGTAGATGCTGAGTGGTTACTATAGGCAACGTCGCCACTTGTCCAGATCTGCCACCTTATGCGCAGGCAAGGTTCTGCTCACCTACTGCGGGGGTTCATGTGTGCGCAATCGGAAAACCATTGTCATGCATTGCTTTTACACCTGTTTCATGCTTGGGGCAAGTGATCCGTCAGACACGGGCTTCCCATGAAACGACCACGAGTCAAGGCTGTTCCGTGTGATCGCGTTACCATCGCCACATGCCCAAATGCCCAATTTCACAGAAAGACAGATCTGCCCAAGTTCCATCCCACTTACAATAGGATGGACACACGCACATAATGCATACATCGGCTTCTGCTGTTTTGCCGAATGCAAACGCCCGCTGTTTGCGCCAAGGCTAAGAGATCCGTCTGACTCACTATCAGGCCCTTATATGAATTTGCTGTACACGTGCAGGCAGACGCTGCAGCTCTGTGACACAGATGAGGTTAATCCACGATACATAGCCAGAAAATAACGCGCTGAGCTATCACAGTAGCCGGAGGGAGCCTGCACTGAGAACCAGTCTGTGCCACACATGCCCTGGCGGAAAAGAGGATTACATTTAATATCCCAGACACGTCCAAGTAGCTGTAGAGATACATAAGGATAATATACAGTGCAGAATCCAAGGAACAGTCAGTGCCGGGGAAATGTTCTCCAGCGCCAGACTTAGCCCACGGATCGTCTGATAGCTCACAAGGTGTACGACAGCTCTCGTTAGCATGTACAGCAGGAGAACAACTTAACCTCTTGATCACTGAGCCGTGGCGACAGGAAGCAGCTTCATTGCCCAGGCTGTAGTGCGCAGTATTCACGCATGTTTATAGCAAATGAACGTTTGTGGTTTGTGTGGGCCAAACCCTGACGGCAGCATGGAGTTGTCCAACCGCATTTCCCAACATGTCCGATAATGATCCGATCCGATCAATATCAGTGGCAATATCACACAATAACACTACAGGACGTCACACAATAACACTACAGGGCCGTCACACAATAACACTACAGGGCCGTCACACAATAACACTACAGGACGTCACACAACACTACAGGGCGCCGTCACACAATAACACTACAGGCCCATCCCACAATAACACTACAGGCCCATCACACAAATAACACTATATGGCCGTCACACAATAACACTACAGGGCCGTCACACAATAACACTACAGGGCCGTCACACACTAACACTACAGGGCCGTCACACAATAACACTACAGGCCCATCATACAATAACACTACAGACACATCACACAATAACACTATAGGACCGTCACACAATAACACTACAGGGCCGTCACACAATGACACTACAGGCCCATCACACAATAACACTACAGGCCCATCATACAATAACACTATAGGGCCGTCACACAAATAACACTATAGGGCCATCACACAAATAACACTATAGGGCCGTCACACAATAACACTACAGGCCCATCATACAATAACACTATAGGGCCGTCACACAACAACACTACAGGCCCATCACACAATAACACTACAGGCCCATCATACAATAACACTATAGGGCCGTCACACAACAACACTACAGGCCCATCACACAATAACACTACAGGCCCATCATACAATATCACTACAGGGCCGTCACACAATAACACTATAGGGCCGTCACACAATAACACTACAGGGCCGTCACACACTAACATTACAGGGCCGTCACACAATAACACTACAGGCCCATCACACAATAACACTACAGACACATCACACAATAACACTATAGGACCGTCACACAATAGCACTACAGGCCCATCATACAATAACACTATAGGGTCGTCACACAATAAAGGTATATGCCCATCAAACAGTAACACTATAGGAACAACACACAATAACATCATAAGGCCATCATACAATTCCCCTATAGACCCATCACACAATAATGTTATAGAACCATCATACAATTCCGCCCAGTATATCTATGGTCTGTAGGGAAGAAGCCGGAGTACCCAGTGGAAAGGAACAGAAACATGGGGAAACATACAAACTCCACACAGATGGAGCCATGTGGCTAGCAGTCACAGTACTGTGAGGGATATAACATCTCACCCTGTGTCTTACATCCTCTTTTTCTGGCAGGTAAAAGTCAATAATATGTTCTGCCCAGGCCACCGAACGTTCAGCCCCGAGCCCCACCTGCTCGCTATCTCCCAGGCTTCTTCTGGAGAGTATGGCTGGGGAAGGTATCTCTGACCAAGGTCTGTGCCCAGCCCAGTGTTTGGTCGGTCACATCCCTCACTACCTTGTCCCGGAAATCTGAGACCACCTATAGAAGGAACACTTACACCTAGTGGGTGGAGCTTATAGGGGGCATTCATAGTGGGTGGAGCTTATAGGGGGCATTCATGCAGACTGTCAGTGTACCAATCATTGGTAAAACATGTACAATGCTGGCGGTTCATATAAACATGCCAGACGATCACAGATCTTGGTTGAACATAAATTATTCCACCACTTCTAAGGATTCCCTCTCTTCATCAGTAACAGCCCGTTACTGACTCCTCCCTCTGCGCTCTGGGTGGATAACCTAATTGCAACCAACAGGCTCATACCATGAACCAGTCTACGCGGGTCAGCTGGCAGGGGGCTTGAGCTTGGAGACACTGGGCTCAATCCAGAACAGCCGGAGAACTGAATAGCGATTTGTGTTATCCCGGTGTTCACATGATACAAGCAGATGCAGGCATCCTCCGCATGGGAGGGGGTGCTATCGTGGGCCGTGGGCAAGGGGGGAGCTGCAGCCCTTGGAGACAGCCCATGTCTGGGTGCAGGAGGAGCAGCGGGCCCTGGAAGCAGCTCGGGCCCCATAGCAGCTGCACCCCGGGCCTACACCCTCGCTAGTTACGTCACTGCATCTACACAGAACAAAAAGGAGACAAATGGGTAAATTTACTAAAGGTTCTAAAAATGAATGGTCTAATTGCAGCGCTGCGATCAGATAGTCACCGCTCACTGCGGGAGGGTATTTTAGCTGTTCAAGTGTGTGATCAGATGTGTAGCAGAGCTGTACAAACTGATTTAGTGCAGTCTTTGCGCAGCCCAGGGCTTACTCAGCCGCTGCGATCACATCAGCCTGTCCGGGACCGGAATTGACATCAGACACCCGCCCTTCCAACGCTTGGACACACCTGCGTTTTTCCAGACACTCCCTGAAAACGGTCACTTGCCACCCACAAACGCCCTCTTCCTGTCAGTCACCTTGCGATTGCCCGTGACTCGCTTTTTTTCGCACCATCCCGTCACTGCGATCCGTCGCGCCTGCGCATTGCGGTGCATACACAGTTCAGACCTGATCGCAGGCTGTGAGAAAACGCAGCCTAGCGATGAGGTCTGAATTACCCCCGAAAAGTTGTGGTGTTGCCCATATCAACCAATCAGATTATGGCTATCATTTTCTAGGATGCAATAGAGAAATGATAGACAAAATCTGATTGGTTGCTGTGGACAACATCACCACTTTTCACTTTTAAAACCTTTTGTAAATTTACCACATTTAATGTTCCTTTTTCTCCTACTTAATTTGTGTGCTCAGGACGGAGAATGTAATGCTATAGTAAAGATATATACAGTGACATCACTTCCTCCTGTGAGATCTCCTGGCTGATCACTGATCACTATACTGTAGGGGAGAGATTACCGGTGATCTATTTCCTAAGGCAGGGCAGGGAATGGGTTAAATGTTATATCTTTCCCCTATAAGCAGACAGTAGCGGTGAAATAATAGGACGATTAGCGCGGCCTGGACTCCTGAGGGTGGATGTAATTACTTCTCACTTTGAATACTTACTGATAATTTAGTAGTCTCTGAATTTCCCTTCTGTACAGAGCTGCCCCTGTAGTGACAGGAGAGAAGGCCGATTTACTGCGCAGCGGTATAGCCCATCGCTTCATTCACATGGCAATGCCAGACACAGCCCTGGCACGTTTGTCATGTGCCCCGTAACAGCCGGCCCCTGGCACGGAATCGGAGGCAGACAGCGAGGGCTCGGGCCTGACTGCGGTTCTATTTTAAATGTCAATAATTAGAGGGACGGCAGATCTGAATAAAATGAGGCCCCCTTGTCACCTCTTTCACGGGCCGTGCCACGTGCCTCCACTTTGAGGTGTCTGGCATCCTGAATGTAACCCGCTGGCACTCACGAGCTGAATTCCCGCTCCCTTCGGAGATGTTCGGCCCAGGATTTAGTGATGGTCTGAATGCAGTGAATATTATTGCTATATTCACATTCAGAAGATTTATGACCCTATATCTCTCTCCAAGATTTGATACCTGTGAAAAAAATCTTAATATCCAAGATTTCCCCCTTTATGCCTATAAGAAAGTATGACTGATTCAGCGGTCCGAGCAAACTCCTAATGGTCATCATATAATCCGTTAAGCCAGGTGTAGGCAACGTGTGGCACTACACATCCCAGCATGACCTACCCCAGTTTTAGTATGCCCTGACAGCAAGCAGGGCATGCTGGGATGTGTAGTTCTACAGCAGCTGGGGAGCACCACACATTGCTTACCCCTGCATTAAAACATAGCGGGGGGAGTGGGAACTAAACGTCAACAAAAAGATGAATATGGACACCCCATGTAAAGCTGAGCTGTCACCCCAACATCAATATAAAATCTCTCTGGAAGGTGTGAAGTAGGTCTGTCAGTCAGACACAAGAGGAAATGGAGGATTTTATAGGACACTGACCAACCAGAGGGGTGTTTGATAACATTCTTCCTGCTCTCTGTATCATCTGCCATGTTACTGTGGTTGCCATGGCAGTCACATGACCATGTGCAGAACTATGAACCATTAACAGCAGCCTGAGGAAACAAGCCAAGATATAATGGCAACTATCAGAATTCTTCTTAGAACCTGCCACAGTTGTGACTCCAGGAATCCCGGTTGGAATTATCGAGGGGAACGTCCCCTCACTGCGCTGCAAATGGCTGAATTAGCATAGTCTGTACTTACTCTGAGGTTCCATTATTCTCAGAAGTGGGACACCACAAAGGCTGCCACATCACTTGTGGTCACACACAACATGTCCAACGTCACATCTCCTCACATCACACATTATGGGCCGAATGTAATGACGCCGGAGGTGCGAGATGCCGGCTGATCTTGGACGTTTTTTTAAAGCGGCAATCACAAGCCCATGCCGTGAGGTGATGGATCTTACTTGGGAGGACTTCATTCCAGCAGCCCATAGGTGAAATCAGCAACTGGATAGGATATTGATTCTCAAACTCAGGGGGAAATGATAAAAGTGGAGAAGTGAGCCAGTGGAGAAGTTGCCCATGGCAACCAATCAGCATTGATGTAACATTCATAATTTGCATACTTTCATGTTGTACAGAGCAGCTGATTGGTTGCCATGGGCAACTTCTGCACTGGCTCACTTCTCCATGCTTATTACTGCTTAGTACTTTTCGCCCTCAGTCTTCAGGACCCCAAACAGGTCAGGTTTTGCAGGTCACCCAGCAGGTGCACAGGTTGAGCTAATTAGTTCACCCTTGATTCTGTGAGACCTGGAAAACATGAACTGTTGGGGGACCTGAGGATCGAGTGAAGTTTCTCCGTGTGTGAGCAGGACTTTAGGCGCAGCCGCCATTGACCTACTTGCGGTTGCTTAGCCATCCCCTATGACCTCACAGGAACAGGACGTATGCGCAGTTGGACTTCATTGCACGCGCAGTACTTAAAGCATCGGCCCACAGCAAGCATATCAGCATTGCGTGAGGTTAGCCAGTTAGTTGCAGTGTTCCCTTTGGGTAAGTGCATAGAGGCACAGACATCATCCAGAACCATTCTATGAGGTAAACGTTTCTCGGCCCAGTCCGTCAGAGCGCAGCGCACGGCTCTCCATACATTCCCCCGCTAGCAGCGTCATATCACCCCATCCTTTGTGTGTAGGTTGTCAGTTCCACTAGGCACACACACACGCAAAATAAAACACAGGAGTAAAAGGTGAATATTTAATCTGTGGTCACAAGCCAGGATTATTTACAAAATTACAGCACATTATTAACAAATTCTCACATAATTAAATTGTTTTTATTACTTGCAAAAGTTAGATTGTTCGTCAGATATTATTCTTTTCATTGGGGTCCTCAAAGTCTGTATACCATGGTTCCTCACACATTACACGTCTTATGGGGTTTAATAACGCTTTAACCCATAGCAACCATTACGATGTCAGCTGTCGTTAGCAGGACTAGACAGTTACAAGCAGAATGCTGATTGGTTTCTACGGCAGTCTTTAATCACCCGGTTGGTTGCTATGGACAACAGTATACAGTACCACACTTTGCAACCATGTGTGGTAACCCATAGCAACAAAAAAAGATGACAGGTAGAAGTAGAGAGCTGGCTGGCTGTTATGGTTACAGCACACCATCGCTTCTTGCACCCATCTTCTGTAACCCACAGCAACAAGAGGCCAGCTTTTATTAGTCTAATGGTGCCCACATACAGTGCGATTATCGCGTGCGATTTGATATTTTTAGTTCAAATTGCATCGCGTCTAGTTCAAATTGCACAGTGTTTATTTTCCTTTGCGATACGATGCGCGCTCCCGCATAGTCGATATCGCAAGACAAAATAGTATGTGCAGGCAGGTATTTTTGTACTACATCGCATACATTACATATTGTAGAGTAGTCAAAATCGGGTGTAATGCAAATCTCATACCTCTTAAGTCCAAATTGCATAGCACACATTGGGCGGTATTCAAATGATACATCACCCCCAATCTCCTTTCTAAGGTGATCCTCGTTATCACGCCCATAATAATCAGGTTTAGCTGCGTAAAGGGTTGGGCGTCCTCGCTACCCCGGGGATAGCGAGCTGAAATGATTATACCACACCCATCAGCAGAAACAGAACGGGTGTGGAAGGGGGTGAAAAGAATTGAATACCACCCATTGTATATGCTCAAATCGCACCTGGCACAGATCTCACCGTGTGTGGGCATCATGAGAGACCCGATTAGTTATTATACATACCGCAAAAAACCTTGTTCGTTTCTATGGTTACCTCCAGACATCTGGTTGCTGTGGTTACAGAAGACGCCTGGTTAGTTTCTATGGGTTACAGCGCACCAAAGCTCTGTAACCCATAGCAACCAATCTAGTCACATAACAACAGTGTAAAATATCTATTAGGTAGTATAGAAAACTTTGTAGGAGACAGGATTAATTCAATCTGCCGGGGGTCTTCATCGGCTGTAATGTCGCCATGTTCTTCTTTCCTCTTACTGATTGTCCCAGTTCACGTGAATGGGAAATTCAAGGGGGAGGGGAAGCGATGCTCGCTCAAGCGGTCGTACGTTAACATTAGTCTCCTTTTGTGCTGGCGTTAGCCTTTTAATTACCAATTCCTATGTTCACGACAGTTTTATCTCTATGACACATTGGGGCAGATGTATTAAGCCTGGAGAAATGATAAAGCAGTGATAAGTGGAAGATAATAACTCCACCGCCAATCAGCTCCTGACATTTTTCAAATCTGTAATGATTGGCTGGTGTGTTATCACTGTGCACTTATTGCTGCTTTATCACTTCTCCAGGCTTAATACATCTGCCCCATAATGACTACTAGCCAATCAGCTCCTGTCATTTTTCAAACACACCCTGTAGCATGACAATTAATTGTCTGGTACTTTATCTCTCTGTAATGCTTAGTACATTTCCGGAAAATGAGCCACCTGAAGCCTCTTATGGAGAATAACAGGAGCCAAGTACAGATTATTTACGTTACTGGTCCTTACAACTATCCGGCGCTTTCTTCCAGTTACGTATATATGTAGAGGTACAGAAGAGGGGCGGTGACAGACGGTGACCTCCCCAGCAATAGGCGACGGCACTGTAAGTGGTTAATCGTGATACAGAGGGGCCGGTAATCTGCACAGGGGCTGAATTCACAGTTAGAAGTAGAGGTGAAATATCTCATGGGAGTGGGCAGAATTAATACAGTAATAATCAGAAGTCACAGCGGAGCGTTTTAGGACTGCTGAGTAATACATGGTAATGACAGGGGAGCCCTACACCGTGTCCCAACAACAGGTCACAGGCAGCCACTCGGCTAGAGCACAGGCGTAAGGCTTTTCCTGACAACATAGTTTTCATTGGGAAAATAAATGTTGTTTGCTGGAGACAGTGCGCCCCCTGCAGGCTGCAAGGTGAAACTACACACCACTAGTGAAAACATTGAGAATATTTATTGGTAAATGAGTCAGTCCCTGCTTAGAGATCACTGGCCACCTGTACAGCCATGTTACCTAGGCAGGATATGCAGCAATCTAAAAAAACACAGCCCCTGCTCTGCGCACTGTAAACGCATTGTGACTGTGCTGTGATTATAGCACAGACCTAACGACGTGAGGTGTCAGTCCAAACTTCCTATCCAGCCGACTCTGTGTCGTTACAGCGCCCCTCTCCTGCTAGGTGCACGAACATACGGTGAAATTTCCCATCCCGCTCCGCGCCCCCCGGGTCACCCGCTCATGTTTCCTAGGTGTACAATACACAGCCTCAGATACAACCGTTATATTATAACAGAGTTCTCATGCTCCTAGCCCGGCCAGGCTCTGCGCCAACCAGCCAGTTCCGCAAGGGTCTTAAATTAAGATTAATTAAGAAATAAGCATGGGTCAGCGGGCCCACATCATGGCTTCAGCTTCAGCCAGGGGTGGACAATGGTCAGGATGGACAGTATGGAGGATGTCAGGCCACACAACCCCACAAAGCCAGGGTTTGTCTTGTACAGTCCCAGCTTGTCCAGGGGGATGAAGAGGTCACAAGTATTCTTGACCACGTCTAGGAGAAGTGGAGGGTTGCAACGGAGGACATGGAGTAGCAGGTGCAGCTGGAGCCCCAAGACCTGGCGTGGTGGGCGATTCCTGCAAGACATCTCCCCGTTCTCTGCTGAAGCTTTAGAGGATGGACGCTTCTGGCCCTGTTCCACCTCCATCAGGAGTTTCAGCTCATAGAGGTCCCGGCTCAGGTTCATGATGAGGGAGAAGAGGTAATATCTGCAAGGAGGACATCAAGCTTCATAAGTGAGCAGAAGACTGGTTACAATGGTATACAAACACCAAAGCGAGTCAGGATCATGAAAACACAATGGCAGAGTGGGACAGACAAAACCACAGGGGTCCAACCTGAACGAGCGCTGGCTCCACTTCTCCTGGTCCAACTCCCGAGACAGACCGCTCTTCCCCAGCCACAGGATGTTGTCGCAGCCAAAATACATGGCTCTGTTGAGGTGGCTCACCGTGATGCAGAACCTCAAGACGACGTCGGAGAGGTGAATGGCCCGCTTGGCCGACTCCAAGGCATCTACTGAGTTACCCAACCGGAACACTATGAAAAAGAAGAGGGCAGATGACTCGGACGGCTAGCTACTATGGTCCAGTTAGGTGGAGGTTTTGACCACTACTTACACTTCCGGCCCAGGCTCAGGTGTGACTCCAGCCGTTTCAGAGTTGCAACCAGTTCCGCACTGGCTCCGCTTTTCTGCAGAGAGTACCCCAGCAATGTGCAGGCATATTGGGCAGCTCTACAACGAAGAAGGAAAAGTTCAGAATACATAGGCTCTGTACACAAGTGTTACCGTCAAAATGACGGAACATCATAACAGTAATATCAGCGTTACTGCTGGATGTCTACTACTGTATCACACACGGGGCGTGGAGTGCGCACAGCACATGCTAGGGTGGATCCACTCCTATCCAATCAGAGGGCAGCCTCACGTTCCACCCACACCTAACTAACCTCCGATGCTGAAAGGTCTCCGCTCTTCCTCCAATCAATGCAGATATCACCATCCGCAGAATATACCACACTGAGGGTGTTCACAAGGTAACACCCTTAGCTTTCATTTGATATTAGGATAATTTATGCAATAAGATGATCAAACTCTTATTTTAAACCTTACAATGTATTAAATATAATTGGTGGTTACTCATTTAACTACGTCTACATCCATGAAGGAGGCTGCAGAGTACTATCCCGCTGTAGCGTCGCAGAGATTTGTTAAGGCCTCTGGGGCTGCAGTCTAGCGCAATAGTTCCACATGAGAGCGTTAAGTCATAAAGGCCACCAGTAAAATGCAGACTGCACGGTCTGGTCAGTAGGAGGACTAGAGTATAGATCAGTGGTGGGCAGCCCGGCAAGCCCAAAGCTCTGCGCTGATCAAACAGAGGAGGAGACTGAATGGGAGCTGCCAGCTCTGTGCAACACCTTTGGCTATTTGTTGCGGCTGGCAGGGGGCATGATGGGGCTTGTAGTCCCACAACAGCTGGAGAGACACAAGCTCAGTCTCCTCTGGGATATATATTACCCACAGGCTGGTGGTGGGAATGCTGAGACTTGTAGTACCACAACTGCCAGAGACTCACTGTCACCTTTGGGATATATATTACCCACAGGCTGGTGGTGGGAATGCTTGGGCTTGTAGTACCACAACAGCCAGAGACTCACTGTCACCACCTCTGGGATATATATTACCCACAGGCTGGTGGTGGGAATGCTGGGGCTTGTAGTACCACAATAGCCGGAGACTCACTGTCACCTCTGGGATATATATTACCCACAGGTTGGTGGAGAGCATGCTGGGACTTGTAGTCCCACAACAGCTGGAGAAGAAAAAAAACACACACACACTCTGTCACCTCTGAGCAACATACTGTATTACCCAGAGGCTGGCAGGGGGCATGCTGGAACCTGTGGTTCCTCATGATACATGAGCAGGGATCTGTGGTGGGAAGAGTGAGAGCAGTGGGCTCACCTGATGATCCGCTCCTTGGCTTGGCTCTGGCCGCTGAACCGGACCCAGGAGTCCATGAGGCCGCCGTGAGTGACCCGTACGGGTGTAAAGATCACAAACCAGAATAACACTTCCGGGTACAGGACGACGAGGCTCTGCGAGGGTCAGACTCAGTAACAGCGCGAAGCTCCACCAGGGAGCCGTCACCACAGCAACCACACAGCGCTACATACAAAGCGCCCGCCCCTCCGCTGACAGCTGATCACAGTACGTCTGAGCCCCGCCCCGCGCCACAGGCTCAGACTTGTGATTGGTGAATGGTAATCGCATGCAGGATGCTAGTTTTTTTAGATGCGGTATAGTCATAGACTCCGCCCTATAGTATGATTAAAGGCTAATGATTGGTCAGTTGGTATCAGCCCTTCCCCCTTAATTATCTGAGTGACAGATCTTTCTTTAATCCGTTATTCGGCCGAAAAATGTACGCCCATTATGGCAGATAAGGCTGATGATTGGCTGGCGGTGCTGGGCTCCTCCCCTCCTCCAGTTGAGTGACAGTTCAGTATCCTCAGTCGCGTTATCCGGCCGGGTAGACCCGCCCCCTCTGGTGTGGGAAGCTGGTGATTGGCTGGCGGTGCTGAGCTCCACCCCTCCAGTCGCTGAGTGACAGCTCGGTCCCTCTCAGTCCCGTTATCCGGTCATGGAGTCGGTGCGTCCTCAGCGGCTGCAGCCGGGGGTCGGGGCCGGCTTGTCCGGCGGAACACTACGCTCCCTCAGGCCCGGAGTGACCGGTAGCTCCGCCTCCCAGGCCTCGGCTCCTCCTCCCCCGCTCGGCCTGGGGGTCCCGGGGGCGCTGGGGCTCGGCAGTCCGGGGAACCCGGCGGTGCTGCGGGAAGCGGTGGAGGCCGTGGTGCGGAGCTTCGCTAAACACACCCAGGGCTACGGGCGAGGTGAGCTCCGGGGGAGTGATACACAGGAGGGGGGGTTACTGAAGACGGCTGCAGGGGGGGTCGGGGAGGTGCCTCAGATTATTATGGGGTGTGGGGGACAAGAGATTACTATGGTCTTATCAGGGGGGGGGGGGGAGGTCACATGAGATCAGGGGGATTGGGGGGTCACATGAGATCAGAGGGATTGGGGGGGGGGGTCACATGAGATCAGAGGGATTGGGGGGGGGTCACATGAGATCAGAGGGATTGGGGGGGGGGTCACATGAGATCAGAGGGATTGGGGGGGGTCACATGAGATCAGAGGGATTGGGGGGGGTCTCGAGATCAGAGGGATTAGGGGGGGGGTGTCACATGAGATCAGAGGGATTGGGGGGGGTCACATGAGATCAGAGGGATTGGGGGGGTCACATGAGATCAGAGGGTTTGGGGGGGGTCACATGAGATCAGAGGGTTTGGGGGGGTCACGAGATCAGAGGGTTTGGGGGGGGTCACATGAGATCAGAGGGTTTGGGGGGGTCACATGAGATCAGAGGGTTTGGGGGGTCACGTGAGATCAGAGGGTTTGGGGGGTCACGTGAGATCAGAGGGATTGGGGGGGTCACATGAGATCAGAGGGATTGGGGGGGGTCACATGAGATCAGAGGGATTGGGGGGGGTCACATGAGATCAGAGGGATGGGGGGGTCACATGAGATCAGAGGGTTTGGGGGGGTCACATGAGATCAGAGGGATGGGGGGGGTCACATGAAATCAGAGGGATGGGGGGGTCACATGAGATTATTACAGGGGGGACGGGGGGGATTGCCAGTGCTGACTACAAAGGGGACATGGAGGTTACCAGAGATTACTCCAGGGGGGGTTACCAGAGATTACTTCGGGAGGGGGGGGTTAAAGCAGGAGATTAAGCCAGTTGGATGGGGGGATACAAGAGTGATGGTATCTGGTCTCTAGTTTGACCACGCGTAGGTCGACAGTCATTAGGTTAACATGCATTAAGTCGACAGGGTCATTAGGTTGACATGACAAAAGGTCAACTTAATTGTTCCACAATTTTATTTTATTTTTCATTTTTTGAACTTTTTCATACTCTACGATCCACGTGGACTATGATTGGGAACGGTAACCTGCCCGAAGCATGACAAGAGAACATGGTGCACTAATTGGGGTTCCCGGTCACACTACGAAGAAAACGACAAAAAAAAAAAAAACATGTCGACCTAATGCTTGTATCAACCCATTTTGGGTGTCGACCTAGTCAGTTGACCAATAGTGGTTGACCTAGACACTGTCGACCTAACTGGTCGACCCTATGAAGCACACCCAAGAGTGATGCAGAGGAAGGGTAGCTAGAAGAGAGGATAAAGAGGGCTGGAGGTTACCAGAGATTATTACAGGGGGGAGTTTACCAGGGATCACTACCCGGTTCGGGGGTGGAGTCATCAGAGATTACTACGGGGGGGGGGGGGGGGGGGTTACCAGAGATTATTACAGGGGGGGAGTTTACCAGGGATCACTACGCGGTTCGGGGGTGGAGTCATCAGAGATTACTACGGGGGGGGGTTACAAGAAATTACTACAGGGGGGGGTTACAAGAGATTACTACAAGGTGGGATGGGAGGTGAAGGTTACAAGAGGATAGAGAGATTAAAAGAGATTACTATAGGGGGACGGGGGTTTACGAGTGACTGGAGGCTAGAGGGGAGTGATATATGGGGGGGTGGAGCTTTAATAGATACTGGGGGGACCAGACATTAGGAGGGGGGGGGGGGGGGGTCAGATAATCTGAGGGAGTGTATGGCTGCCTGTAATTTCCATATAAAGGTAGGTATGTACTGTACATGTAATGATCTCCGGACAATACAGACAGGACTTTTGTTGCTGAGTGAAAACTTCACGTTAGTCTGTGGTGACATTTTTTATGTAATAATGAACATCTTCCGGTTTATGTTATTAGTCCTTAACCTTCTGTAGCTGGAATCTGCAGGGCGTTAGCGTCGCATTGTCCCGTCGCCCCACAGGAGGCCCTTCCTAATAAAGTATACTGCACGTGTGACAATCGGGTCATAAACCCCAGAAAGCAGATTGTGAGGCTGCACGTGTTTGGGCAGCGCTGCCCCCGGAGACCTATTAGCAGCGCAGTAATCTGAGACCAGGACGCAATCCTCTGGGGCACCGTCACCAGGCCAGATGTGTCCAAATAATGTACGGTCAGGAGGAGAACCCTCCTAAAATGTTAAGGATAACAAACAGGGCACGGTGCCTAATCCAGTTCCCAGCTGTGCAGAGACATGTTCTGTGTATGATCAGGCCGGAGACACTCCGATAATCAGACAAAGCCGCAGAGCATCGCACTGCATGCTCTGCCCCGCTGCCATATGTGATCAGTCTGTCCGGAACGCCACACGCCCCCGCCACTGACTGAAATGTTTTGATTGCATATAAATAAACTTTCCTGCCGCCCAGGCACATGGAGAAGAGACATTACCGCTCTGTCTGCAGTCTCGGGCCGTACAGTCGGAGCTATGTGCTGCATTACTCCGCTATGGCGTATGCTGCTGCTCGCTATAGTCTCGTAGATGCTGATCCTGAGGTAATATATTCTAATTAGGTCTCCAGTGATTGGCATCTATGTGACTGTCGCCTTCGCACTGCGGCAGACGCCATTTTGTGGGCTGAAGCTACATCTGCGACGTTGCGGCTTCTCAAATGATTAGGGACTAGCAAATCGTTCGCCTCCCAAAATGGCTGGAGGCAAAATCACCTTTAGCGCTGTTGGCTTGGCTGTTTGCAAAGCGCATGGGTTTCTGGGGCACGGGGGCTGCGTTGGCGGTGGAGCGGGTGTTTGGAATGTGAGGTGGGTGGAGTGAAACATTGAATGTGATGGCAGTAAGTAGCCCACAGGTCATGTATGTGTATTATGCATCTCTTGCCGATAGCTGTTTGTTTTTCCGGGCACTGTGGTTCTGGGTGAGCCCCCGGCACTGCGGCCGGGAGACCGTCCCCCCTTCCTGTATAGAAGTTCTTCCGTCAGTCACCTCTCAGTCATCCTCACTTCTGCGCCAGGTTGTATCCTCTTGTTCTAGAAATCCAATTATCTATTTTCGAAATGCTGACGTCCTGTTTATACCTTCCTATCCCATCCCCCTGTCCAATCTCAGCTGTAAGCTCTTGGGGGCATATTATTTAATTATCACGGCAATAGGACCATGTAGTGTGATGTGTTAGAAGTAATCACTCCTGGTTTGGGGGACGGCAGTCATCGTACCGCACATGCGCTAGCAGCCCTTGGCGGTGGGGAATCCTTATAATCCTCCTGATTGGTTGCGTTATGTGTGGCTTGCTCTAGACTGAGTGAAAGCAAGTTTCTGATTGATTGATTGATGTTTGCTAAGATGTGTAATGATGATCCTCCACCGCTGCTGCATTATTCTGATTTCCTTCTCCCCCCAGTTAACGTGGTGGAAGCGTTGCAGGAATTCTGGCAGATGAAGCAGACGCGGGGGGCGGACCTTAAAAATGGAGCCCTGGTGGTTTACGAGATGGTGCCGTCCAACAGTCCGCCGTACGTCTGCTACGTCACCCTGCCTGGGGGCAGCTGTTTCGGGAGCTTCCAGGTACAGTTTTGGACAGGACACCCAGCTCATATAGTGTGACATGTAATTATATCATTAACCAGGTAACTCTGCAAGCGAGAAATGGCCGTTCTTGGAGAGAGCGCTTCTTATTGTGACCCCTGCCCTGTCCCTCTATGGTGCTGCTGCATAGACTGTGGCATCCATTCAGCCGCCTTCTGCCAGCTTTGCAGGCTGTGTCTAGCTGATTTCTGCAGCCTATAGGGAAGCAAGCAGTAATCGGCTACAAAAATCGCGCTTACTTGCGCAGCGAGAGGTCTGGTGGCAGCTTGCACATAACTGACTCTGACCCCAGTGACCGAGGTTCAGCTCCCTTTAAATGAGTGTCCTGGTTCTCTGTTGTAAAGTGATGGTTTTATAGATTGGTTGCAGCGGTTTTTCACCTACAGATAATTTTTCTCTAGCATCCATAAGGGATACTGGGGTTCACTTAGTACGATGGGGTATAGACAGGGTCCAAAGGAGCCGGTGCACAAATTTCCGAGCCTGTTCATGCATCGCTGCAACTTACACTAAACACTCAGTGCCTTGTGTCTCTGCTCCACTCCTCTGCCCTCCAGCCATGTATAGTCATCATCGGTGGGCTCCTCTGTGCTCTCTATACGGAGTATAATTATTGTCAGGGGGATACGTGTTATATTAGAACAGAAAACACAAACAGATTGGACTGATAATATAAACACATGGCTAAAACACCCAGGGAAATGAATACAGCCCCCTCCCCCAAATCAGTGTATTTGGTAACAGTAGCACAGGAACGGAATATAAGCATAACTCTACCTTCCCTCCTTGTCTCCTTTTCTCCTTCCCAGTTCTGTCCGACTAAAGCAGAGGCCAGGAGAAGTGCGGCGAAGATCGCGCTAATGAATTCTGTGTTTAACGAGCACCCTTCCCGCAGGATTACTGATGAGTTCATTGAGAAGAGTGTCTGCGAAGCCTTGGCGACGTTCAATGTAAGGGGGCAAAGGGGTACTAACTGTGAATGCAGAGCAGGCGCATTAATGACCTATAATTCAAAAATATCCCAAAATATATACGAGCTAGCGTGAATGTGTGTGCGTGTACATGTGGGAGGGAAAATAGAGTGTAAGCTCCACTGGGACAGTGACTGATGTGAGTGGGCAAATATTCTCTGTAAAGCGCTGCGTAATATGTGTGCGCTATATAAATAACTGGCTATTGTACAGGTGTCCCCGCGGTGTAATTATCGACACCCGCCTCCAAACCTCACAGCGCTAATCTCTGCAGTTATACTGGGGGTAGGAGTCAGATTGCACTGGCCGACCTTGGTATTTACCAGGGTCCCCAAACCCTCTTCTTGTAGCGCATCTGACATGCGACCGTTATGGGAAACTTGCCCGGAACCCCCGTACAAGTGGCGTAACGATGACTGCTCTACGGTGGAATGTGTTTGTCCATCGCTCTCTCCAAGCACTAGGAGGCCGTTCCCCAGGCATTCTGTTGGGTCGTCTGTTCCTCGTCATGCTGCAGAAATCCATATTGTGGGGAATTAATAAAAGCCGCTGGTTTAATTATAGCATCTCCAGGTCTGAGTTCTATTAACACTCCCAGGGTTTCTGGGGCTGGTTAGCACTGTGTGGCGTCTTCCTTCTCCGTCTGGGCCATTCTCCTTCTACTCGTTCTATTTGTCATCTCATTAATTAAAAGCAGATGACCCCGCCCGTGTTGTGTGCCTCTCCGCAGATGTTCCTGGCAGGACGTTCACTCTCTGTCGTGTGTTTTCTTGTTTGTTTTCAGGGTAATCGGGAGGAAGCGGATAACCCCAATACAGGGATCGGAGCTTTCCGCTTTATGCTGGAGTCCAACAAGGGGAAATCCATGCTCGAGTTTCAGGTACTGGCCTCCTTGCTTTGTGGCGGGCTGCTGGTGTCCCGTGTGCCCGGTGCTGCCACTAGGGGGCACTGCTTGGGGAGTTCATGTCAACATCACTTCTATACATGCCCTCAATATGCTTGGCTCACGTACAAACGCTGCGCTGCTGCCGAGTTACGCTCCTTCAGTCGCAGATGAAGAGGCGACAACCATAGATGCGAACGCTTGGCAGTGACGTACGTGCAGCGCTGAATACGGGCGCCCGTGCAACATTGCATCAGCCCTGTAATGTGAATCAAATGGATAAACGCCGCACTGTCGCCAGCACACGGATACCAGCCGGCATACGTGTAATTCTTACCACATGTATGACTGACACATCTGGAAAACACTCGAGCACTAATATGGGAAATAAGAGTCAGAAACCCCAGGACGGCACAGAGGTTACAGAAATACTTTATTGTGGGTGGGTGGTACTGAGGGGTAGTATATATCTTTATTATCCTGGGAAGGGAGCTATGTAATATTAGATGCCCCCCCACATGATTACATGATCTGTCCCCATTCTCTATCCCACCCTAACACACTGGTATGATCTGTACTCTACCTGCCCCTCCGGTAAGTGCCCCACTGCTGAGAGCTCCCTATCGGTGTAACTAGAGCAGGCATGTCCAAACTGCGGCCCTCCAGCTGTTGAGAAACTACACATCCCAGCATGCCCTGACACAGCTTTAGCATTCTCTGACAGCAAAACTGTGTCAGGGCATGCTGGGATTTGTAGTTTCACAACAGCTGATGGGCCGCAGTTTGGACATGCCTGAACTAAAGAGAGGGGGTGCTGTATACTGCTCAGCTGGTCTGGAGAAGGCTAGGGAAGAGAGATAAGGGGGCATATATAGTAATAGAGGCGACCAGCCGCCATACTAAGGATTCCTGTTTAGCCTAAATGTATTACCACAGAGTTTGCCAGGACAGGGGCTCTGATGGGCATCCCTGCCGGCAATCGGTAACCGTGAAGAGATCCAATGGTTCCATCTGCAGAGTGCAGCCCATAGAGATGGCGGTAGCTGCTGGGCCAAGCTTGGAATGCTTTGTGTTCCGGAGCTCAATAAATCTGAAAGCTGCGTAGAACCCAATGGGAGCTGCAGCTGCTGTGGGAAATGAACGTATGGAGATCTCTTCCGCAGTCCCTTCATGGTACTTCATATTGGTCAGAATCCCAAAATCACACCCGCATCCATTATTTTATAATTGGGCCCCAGATTACCAACCAATCAGCTGCTCACTGCCAGGTTACAGGATGTGCTAGAGAATTGGCAGTGAGCAGATGATTGGTTGGTACTTTATCTCTAAGATACGCCAGTTTTCCTGTTTCATAATGTAATATAAAGTATATAAAGCAATATATGAATATATATATGTGTATGTACATACATATATTAGCGTGTCTTGAAGGATTCCGCCAGTTGTGTCCCAGCCGTTGGTCATGCCCCTACCCCTGACGTATATCTGTTAGGAATAGTCTCTCCGCCAGCTGTCACTAGGCGAATGTACATTGGCATACTAGATGGGCAATTCTACGTGTCTGATGTGACCTCCCGGCTCTTTGTGTTTCAATAGGAGCTGATGACCGTCTTCCAACTCCTGCACTGGAATGGCAGCCTGAAGGCCATGAGAGAGCGCCAATGCTCCCGCCAGGTAGGATCTCTGCCTGCATGTATATTATTCACCTGCGGGGAAGGGGGGGGGGGGGACCTGATGTACGGTACTAATGACCGTACCCGTGTGTCTCCACCAGGAGGTACTGGCTCACTACTCCCACCGGGCGCTGGATGACGACATGAGGAACCAGATGGCTATGGACTGGGTCAATCGGGAGCAGGACAATCCAGCGACCCTCACCAGGGAGCTGGCATCCACAGAGCGGCAGCTGGACGAGGCCCGGCTAGCTGGGAAGGAGCTGCGTTACCACAAGGAGAAGAAAGATATCCTGATGCTCGCTGCCGGCCAGTTGGGGAACCTACACGCCTCCAACTGCTAGGCCAGGCCACGCACCCAGTAGCTGTGATTGGCAACAAGACCTTACAGTGTACAGTGGAAACCTCACTGGCGCCATCTAGTGTGCACAGAGTAGAACACATGAGAATGGTGACAATCTCTGCAGTGTCTGCTCTCATGTCTGGAAAGATGTGAAAAAGACTTGTCAGGTGAAGGACTATTTGTGTTACTAAAGAAGAGACCTTTGAGGTTTCCGAAACTGTACACTGTAAGTTCCTCCTCCACACAGCATCACATTCTGCGAGCGCAGGGAAGCGGGAGAATACAGGTTGAACGCGATGGGCATTTTGCCTCTTTTCAACCTCATTAACTATGTTAACATCAACAATCAAGTTTCCAGGTTTACAGACGTCTTCAGGGCAGGGCCGGCAGTCAGACAGTTGGCGTGACCGGCCTTTCTCCTTGTTTTCGCAATTCACCGTGCCTGACACTCCGAATGCATGTAACGAAACACGCTCAGAGGTATCTCATGTACACTACCACAGATATTACACCTTTGCACATTGTCTTTGTACGAGCGCCCTGTACAGCTTTTTTTAAACACTAGCGCTCTGTAAGTCTTTTATCTGTTTTTATATATATATATTCTATATTTTGATAGCCACGGTAAATCGCATCCTGCAGTCTGACACTCCTGTCCCCCTGCAGGGCTGTCACATTATTGGAAGCGATTTTCTTGTTTTTTTTTTACTTAACAGTTTTTATATTTTACAAAACGTAGCTTTCTAGGTCAATGGTTGGGTTTGTTTTACATCTATACATAGAGATCTTGTGGTGCGTCAGAATGTTTTGTATTGTGGGCCGGGGACATAGGGCGGAGGCAGACCGCAGTAATATAAAGGGGCATTACGTTGGAAAATGGCTTCCTGAGAGACAAGTTTCTTCTGGCTTAATAAAACCAGGTTACTCCCTTGTGCGAGAGTTACACCATTCATCACGCCAAAAAGCTCCCCTCTGGCGGGTCTTCTCGCCCTTCTGCTCTATTGTACATTATTGTTACTATGGTACTTCTCCCTGCGGAATATAGGGGGGGTGGCATTCCGCGGAGATAACCGCAGATAATAAAGCTACAGTATATATAAGGTGGCACAGAGTCCCTTACAGGCTATCTGCATTCGAGGAAGGTTGCATATCCTTCCCTAGAAATAACCGTCGAACCGACTATTAAGTATGGGGGTAACCTCATTTTATTCAAATAGAAGGGCATTACATATATTACTCCTGGAGGAAACTACTAACCCTGCAAGAAAATGCCAACCGAGAGCAAAATTCAGTGTAACAGGAAGAAAATGTTCTTTATTCATATAGATAATCGCCTCATGAGCACAAGTCAAGACATTGGCTACAGCCTGAAGCGTCGATCTCAACCGACTAATGATTTTAATCAGTCAGGACTCTAGAATGGGTTTAACCCCAAAACAAATCTCTTAAAGTGTGTACCTATCACCTAGGCAGCCATGTTGTGGGCGGAGTTATTTTGGAGTGCACATCATATCGGCTGTGACATCACATAGGTCCAGTGCAGACACTCCGCCATTCTGTTGGATGCTGTGTTATGCGAATACGAACTCTGTTCCCTAGTCAGCGACGTCAGGTGCCTGTATATATGTTTATCCCAAAGGGAGCCATTCCTGTGCCTCCTCAAGGTAACTGGTCCATGACTTGCTATAGGCCTCCACGCATTTTGAACGGTTTTCCCTTAATTCCAGTATATAAAAGGAGGGCGGGGGAAATACGGGGATCTCCTAAGGGTGCGCTACCAGTCACTCATGTCACATGACGCGCGTCAGTGGGAATATTTTATACAGATGACAGAAGCAATATATCAGTCCGCTGCAGGAAACAGTACGATATATTCTTGTATAAATTACTTTTTTTTTGTATATATCTTATCGATGCTTATTACTACCTAACTAAGTCTCCACGACTGGTACTGGACCAATATACTGTGTTTTGTATAATGCTCCGCAGCGGTTTGTATTGCAGTATATGCAAATAAAATGATTTCTGACAAGCCGGGGCCTGCGTGATTACTGTCCTGTAGGTGCAATGATGGGATGAGGCTACGATGGCCACTTCTACATCCAATCCAAGGACCACAGATTATGGCGTCTTCTAGTAAAGAGCACACACCATGTACACATCCCTTCTATCTCAGAGACTGATAATGATAATAGAGCAAATCGGGAGGCGCTCGGTCCAATTCTAGTGGTAATAAAATGGCACCTGCATGTGGGAAATTGGGGGTGCTCCAGTGTATGAAGCGGGAGCTGTGGTATCTGAAAGATGCGCTAATGGGGGGTCGATGTGTAAAGCGGTGTTTATCCGGGATCTGGTGCTGTTTCGTGGCGGCAGGAATATCATATAAGATGGTATAAATGTCTCATTCCTTCTACTCCGCTTTAAACAGAGCCCCCAGGTTAGCACTGTATCTACCCATAGTACTTCCATCTTTAGGAACACCTACAATTGTCTATACACAGGGCCCGATTCAGTCACACACAGCAGGACCCATCTGAGGTGACTTTCTGTTCCACTCTACGCCTGCATTTGGAGTCAGCTGCCTCTCAGATGGTATCCGTTCACATGGTCGACCATGTTATGGTCGACAGTCATTAGGTCGACCACTATTGGTCGACATTGACATGGTCGACACATGAAAATGGTCGACACATGAAAAGGTCGACATGAGTTTTTTTACTTTTGGGGAACTTTTCCATACTCTACGATTCACGTGGACTACGATTGGACTGGTAATCTGTGCCGAGCGAAGCGGTAGCGGAGCGAAGGCACCATGCCCGAAGCATGGCGAGCGAAGCGAGCCATGAGAGGGGACGCGGTGCACTAATTGGGGTTCCCAGTCACTTTACGCAAAAAACGACACCAAAAAAAGTTAAAAAACTCATGTCGACCTTTTCATGTGTCGACCATTTTCATGTGTCGACCATGTGTCCATGTCGACCAATAGTGGTCGACCTAATGACTGTCGACCATAACATGGTCGACCATTCATTCCTGGAACCCTCTCGGATACATGCCAGCAAAAGCCGCCATCATTACACCCATTTAGCGGCAAGTGGAGATAAAGTTTATGCGTGATTGAATAGCCCATAAATCCCCAGAAACGTGTAATATTTGTATTATATTTATATGGGGGCACAATTTACACAGCACTGCACCGTGCACAGTAACATACAAAGCATTTCACAGTATCAGGGTACTAGATCTTTAATACTATACACAAAGGTCCACCAAAGCACAAATACAATACATGAATATCACCGCACAGGCTGAATAGGGTATGTACCTGGGACATGGGCAGGAGTTGCGGGTGTAAATTCAGTACTCCATGAGTATGTATGGGCGTGCAATTGGGGTCCGTGAGAGGGAGATAGAGAACAAGAGGAAGGAGGGCCCTGCCTGTGAGAGCTTACATACTAAGCAAAGGGGTTAACAGTTGGAGGGTGAACGGGGAAAGATAAATGTTGGAGGGTTGGTGAAGCATTGTATTAGGAGGAGGGCTGGTTAAAAAAATTATTTTAACACTTTTTCTCTGACGTCCTAGTGGATGTTGGGGACTCCGTAAGGACCATGGGGAATAGACGGGCTCCGCAGGAGACTGGGCACACTATAAGAAAGATTTGGTACTACCTGGTGTGCACTGGCTCCTCCCTCTATGCCCCTCCTCCAGACCTCAGTTAGATTTCTGTGCCCGGCCGAGCTGGATGCACACTAGGGGCTCTCCTGAGCTCCTAGAAAGAAAGTATATGTTAGGTTTTTTATTTTACAGTGAAACCTGCTGGCAACAGGCTCACTGCAACGAGGGACTAAGGGGAGAAGAAGCGAACCTACCTGCTTTCAGCTAGCTTGGGCTTCTTAGGCTACTGGACACCATTAGCTCCAGAGGGATCGACCGCAGGACCCGTCCTTGGTGTTCGTTCCCGGAGCCGCGCCGCCGTCCCCCTTACAGAACCAGAAGCAAGAAGATGGTCCGGAAAATCGGCGGCAGAAGACTTCAGTCTTCACCAAGGTAGCGCACAGCACTGCAGCTGTGCGCCATTGCTCCTCATACACACTTCACACTCCGGTCACTGAGGGTGCAGGGCGCTGGGGGGGGCGCCCTGAGCAGCAATAAAATCACCTTGGCTGGCAAAATAACCACAATATATAGCCCCAGAGGCTATATATGTGGTAATTACCCCTGCCAGAATACAGAAAAAAGCGGGAGAAAAGTCAGCCGAAAAAGGGGCGGAGCCATCTCCCTCAGCACACAGGCGCCATTTCTCCCTCACAGTTCCGCTGGAAGGAAGCTCCCTGACTCTCCCCTGCAGTCTACACTACAGAAAAGGGTAAAAAAGAGAGGGGGGGCACAAAATTGAGGCGCAGTAAATATTATAGCAGCTATAGGGGACATAATTCAGTTAGTCCCTGCATTATATAGCGCTCTGGTGTGTGCTGGCATACTCTCTCTCTCTGTCTCCCCAAAGGAGGTCCTGTCTCCTTTAAGAGCATTGTGTGTGTGTGGTGTGTCGGTACGGCTGTGTCGACATGTTTGATGAGGAGACTTATGAGGAGGCGGAGCAGATGCCTATAAATGTTATGTCACCCCCTGCGGGGCAGACACCTGAGTGGATGGACTTATGGAAGGAATTACGTGCAAGTGTCGACTCCTTACATAAAAAATTTGACGACATGCCAAATGTGGGACAGCCGGCTTCTCAGCTCGTGCCTGCCAAGGCAATTCAAAGGCCATCAGGGGCTCTAAAACGCCCACTTCCTCAGATGGCAGACACAGATGTCGACACGGATACTGATACCAGTGTCGACGACGATGAGTCAAAGTTAATGTCCGCTAGGGCCATTCGTTGCATGATTGAGGCAATGAAAGAGGTTTTACACATTTCTGATATAAACCCAGGTACCTCAAAAAAGGGTATTATGTTTGGGGAGAAAAAACTACCAATAGTTTTTCCCCCATCTGAAGAATTAAATGAAGTGTGTGAAGAAGCGTGGGCTTCCCCTGATAAAAAATTGGTGATTTCAAAAAAATTACTAATGGCGTTCCCTTTCTCGCCAGAGGATAGGTCACGTTGGGAAACTCCCCCTAGGGTGGATAAAGCGCTCACACGTTTGTCTAAAAAGGTGGCACTACCGTCTCCGGATACGGCCGCCCTAAAGGAACCTGCTGATAGAAAGCAGGAGGCTATCCTAAAGTCTATATATACACACACTGGTGAGACCAGCTATTGCTTCAGCGTGGATGTGCAGTGCTGCTGCTGCTTGGTCAGATTCCCTGTCAGAAAATATTGACACCCTAGACAGGGACACTATATTGCTAACCGTAGAGCATATAAAAGACTCAGTCTTGTACATGAGAGATGCACAGAGGGAGATCTGCCGGCTGGCATCTAGAATAAGTGCATTGTCCATTTCTGCTAGGAGAGGCTTATGGACCCGGCAGTGGACAGGGGATGCAGATTCTAAAAGGCACATGGAAGTTTTGCCTTATAAGGGTGAGGAGTTATTCGGGAATGGTCTCTCAGACCTTGTTTCCACAGCAACAGCTGGGAAGTCAGCATTTTTGCCCCATGTCCCCTCACAGCCTAAGAAAGCGCCGTATTATCAGGTACAGTCCTTTCGACCCCAGAAAAACAGGGGCGGGGAAAAGGCGGGTCCTTTCTGTCTAGAGGCAGAGGAAGGGGAAAAAAGCTGCACCACGCAGCAGGTTCCCAGGAACAAAAGTCCTCCCCCGCTTCTTCCAAATCCGCCGCATGACGGTGGGGCTCCACAGGCGGAGCCAGGTACGGTGGGGGGCCGCCTCAAAAAATTCAGCGATCAGTGGGTTCGCTCACGGGTGGATCCCTGGATCCTTCAAGTAGTATCTCAGGAGTACAAGCTGGAATTCGAGGTGCCTCCCCCCCGCCGTTTCCTCAAATCGGCCTTACCGACAACTCCCTCGGGCAGGGAGGCTGTACTAGAGGCAATTCACAAGCTGTATTCCCAGCAGGTGATAGTCAAAGTACCCCTACTTCAACAAGGACGGGGTTACTATTCCACACTGTTTGTGGTACCGAAACCGGACGGTTCGGTGAGACCCATTTTAAATTTGAAATCCTTGAACACATACATAAAAAGATTCAAGTTCAAGATGGAATCGCTCAGGGCGGTTATTGCAAGCCTGGACGAGGGGGATTACATGGTATCCCTGGACATCAAGGATGCTTACCTGCATGTCCCAATTTACCTTCCTCACCAGGAGTACCTCAGATTTGTGGTACAGGATTGCCATTACCAATTCCAGACACTACCGTTTGGACTCTCCACGGCACCGAGGGTGTTTACCAAGATAATGGCAGAAATGATGATACTCCTTCGAAAAAAGGGAGTTTTAATTATCCCGTACTTGGACGATCTCCTAATAAAGGCGAGGTCCAGGGAGCAGTTACTGGTCGGAGTAGCACTATCTCGGGAAGTGCTACAACAGCATGGCTGGATTCTAAACATTCCAAAGTCACAACTGGTTCCTTCCACACGCTTACTGTTTCTGGGGATGATTCTGGACACAGAACAGAAAAAAGTGTTTCTCCCGCAGGAGAAAGCCAAGGAGCTGTCATCTCTAGTCAGAGACCTCCTAAAACCAAAACGGGTATCGGTGCATCACTGCACACGAGTCCTGGGAAAAATGGTGGCTTCGTACGAAGCAATTCCATTCGGCAGGTTCCATGCAAGGACCTTCCAGTGGGACCTCTTGGACAAGTGGTCGGGATCGCATCTTCAGATGCATCAACTGATAACCCTGTCTCCAAGGACCAGGGTGTCTCTACTGTGGTGGCTGCAGAGTGCTCATCTTCTAGAGGGCCGCAGATTCGGCATACAGGACTGGGTCCTGGTGACCACGGATGCCAGCCTTCGGGGCTGGGGCGCAGTCACACAGGGAAGAAATTTCCAGGGACTTTGGTCAAGTCAGGAGTCGTCCCTACACATAAACATTCTGGAACTGAGGGCCATTTACAATGCCCTAAGTCAGGCAAGGCCCCTGCTTCAAAACCAGCCGTTCTGATCCAATCAGACAACATCACGGCAGTCGCCCATGTAAACCGACAGGGCGGCACAAGAAGCAGGGTGGCGATGGCAGAAGCCACAAGGATTCTCCGATGGGCGGAAAATCACGTAATAGCACTGTCAGCAGTGTTCATTCCGGGGGTGGACAACTGGGAAGCAGACTTCCTCAGCAGACACGACCTACACCCGGGAGAGTGGGGACTTCATCCAGAAGTCTTCCTACTGTTGGTAAACCGTTGGGAAAGGCCACAGGTGGACATGATGGCGTCCCGCCTCAACATAAAGCTAAAGAGATATTGCGCCAGGTCAAGGGACCCTCAGGCGATAGCTGTGGACGCTCTAGTGACACCGTGGGTGTACCAGTCGGTTTATGTGTTCCCTCCTCTGCCTCTCATACCAAAGGTACTGAGAATAATAAGAAGGCGAGGAGTAAGAACGATACTCGTGGTTCCGGATTGGCCAAGAAGAGCTTGGTACCCGGAACTTCAAGAAATGTTATCAGAGGACCCATGGCCTCTACCGCTCAGACAGGATCTGCTACAGCAGGGGCCCTGTCTGTTCCAAGACTTACCGCGGCTGCGTTTGACGGCATGGCGGTTGAATTCCGGATCCTAAAGGAAAAGGGCATTCCGGAGGAAGTCATTCCTACGCTGATAAAAGCCAGGAAAGAAGTAACCGCAAATCATTATCACCGCATTTGGCGAAAATATGTTGCGTGGTGTGAGGCCAGGAAGGCCCCTACAGAGGAATTTCAGCTGGGTCGTTTTCTGCACTTCCTACAGTCAGGAGTGACTATGGGCCTAAAATTGGGTTCCATTAAGGTCCAGATTTCGGCTCTTTCGATTTTCTTCCAGAAAGAACTGGCTTCACTGCCTGAAGTTCAGACTTTTGTAAAGGGAGTGCTTCATATTCAGCCCCCTTTTGTGCCTCCTGTGGCACCTTGGGATCTCAATGTGGTGTTGAGTTTCCTAAAATCACATTGGTTTGAACCACTTAAAACCGTGGATCTGAAATATCTCACGTTGAAAGTGGTCATGTTATTGGCCTTGGCTTCGGCCAGGCGTGTGTCAGAATTGGCGGCTTTATCATGTAAAAGCCCTTATCTGATTTTCCATATGGATAGGGCAGAATTGAGGACTCGTCCCCAGTTTCTCCCTAAGGTGGTATCAGCTTTTCACGTGAACCAACCTATTGTGGTGCCTGCGGCTACTAGGGACTTGGAGGATTCCAAGTTACTGGACGTAGTCAGGGCCTTGAAATTTATGTTTCCAGGACGGCTGGAGTCAGGAAAACTGACTCGCTTTTTATCCTGTATGCACCCAACAAAATAGGTGCTCCTGCTTCTAAGCAGACTATTGCTCGCTGGATTTGTAGCACAATTCAGGTGGCGCATTCTGCGGCTGGATTGCCGCATCCTAAATCAGTGAAAGCCCATTCCACGAGGAAGGTGGGCTCATCTTGGGCGGCTGCCCGAGGGGTCTCGGCTTTACAACTTTGCCGAGCTGCAACTTGGTCAGGGGCAAACACGTTTGCTAAATTCTACAAATTTGATACCCTGGCTGAGGAGGACCTTGAGTTCTCTCATTCGGTGCTGCAGAGTCATCCGCACTCTCCCGCCCGTTTGGGAGCTTTGGTATAATCCCCATGGTCCTTACGGAGTCCCCAGCATCCACTAGGACGTCAGAGAAAATAAGAATTTACTCACCGGTAATTCTATTTCTCGTAGTCCGTAGTGGATGCTGAGCGCCCATCCCAAGTGCGGATTGTCTGCAATACTTGTATATAGTTATTGCCTAACTAAAGGGTTATTGTTGAGCCATCTGTTGAGAGGCTCAGTTATATTTCATACTGTTAACTGGGTTTAATATCACGAGTTATACGGTGTGATTGGTGTGGCTGGTATGAGTCTTACCCGGGATTCAAAATCCTTCCTTATTGTGTCAGCTCTTCCGAGCACAGTATCCTAACTGAGGTCTGGAGGAGGGGCATAGAGGGAGGAGCCAGTGCACACCAGGTAGTACCAAATCTTTCTTATAGTGTGCCCAGTCTCCTGCGGAGCCCGTCTATTCCCCATGGTCCTTACGGAGTCCCCAGCATCCACTACGGACTACGAGAAATAGAATTACTGGTGAGTAAATTCTTATTATTGGCTTTACAAAATCAACAAGGTAAATTGAACAGGTATTAAATACATCAAAAAGTTGGCAATATAAATGTACAAAAGTGCAGTAATAAAAATGTGCGTCTGAAGCGTGTACTTAATTCTGGGCAGGTGGGTAGAGAGTCTGAGAGAGGGAGTGAGTTCCAGAGGATAGAGACGCCTCTAGAGAAGTCTTATGGTAGGTAGGTACACACCTGAACAATGTCTGTACGATATGTTGTTTCTGGGCAAACGGAATGACATATCGGCTGGATCGTTCAGTGTGTACCGGCTATTTACTCTGTCCTGTGGTCACATGCGATATCTACCAGTCAGCCATGCCGCACGGCTAACTGGAAGGTATCGCATGAAAACCGGTGCATATTAATGGAGGACGGAGCTGTAATCGTTCCATCCTTCATTACATCGTTCTGATGTGTACCGTGGATATGATATATCGGCCAGGTATACATCGTTCTTATATGTAGCCAGCCTTAAAGTGTGTACACACCTAAACATTTATCTGTCCAACCTGGCAGGTGGGAACAAAAATCTGGTAATGTATGAGAGCGCATGACAATCAGACAATTGCAGTCAGTGCAGCCGCTTTATGTGACTGAATCAGGCCCAAAAGCTTATTGACTTGTTCCTTCCAGTGTCCGTGACAGTCCATGCCTTCAGGATTTCCTTAGCCAGACACAGGAGGCCTATCGATGGGTAAAGCAACACACCTAACCCCAGTTTGTGTTGGCGCTCAGTCGCAGAGCGACATCTTCCCGCCTCCTTGTGCTGGGATTAGGAAAAGTGTACGGCTGATGCTAGAGCCAAGCGCCACCTGATACAAGGCGCACAGCTGCTATAGGCTACCGGCGCCAAGCGGTGTCTGTGGGGTGAGAGTAACGGCCTGTGCTGGCGTAACACCAGATGCAGGGTTACATCAAGTGCCGCTGATAACATGTGTATCACAGTGACCACTAGGGCTGCCACCTCATGCATTATTGATTCCTGGAGATCCACCACCCCAATCATTCATGTGATCAGCACTCCTGGCAACAGGCTGAGCCCATGCCTTATATACTAGTATCAGGGCAGCTGCTCATACACTCAGCTTCCTGTAGAAGGATCATAAGTGGGAATACTACAGGAGGAGGCCTGCATATAAAAGTCTTGGCTAGTCTCATATATATATATATACAGACCCTCCAACATGACCCGCCCCACTAGGTACAAAATGCTCTGTTCCTGGACTTCCCTCTTAATTTATTATTTCCATCACCTGTGTTGAACTAGTTAAATGATAAGAAAGCTGTTTCTTCACAGGTGATGGCAATAATAAATTAAGAGGGAAGTCCAGAAACAGAGCATTTTGTACCTAGTGGGGCGGGTCATGTTGGAGGGTATGTATATATATATATAATGTACACACACAAAGCTAGTTCAACCATGTCATCTGTGACCTCCACAAGATGGCGGCCGTAGTTTGCCGTGACGCCACTTCCGCCCGGGACCGCTGAGTGCCGTGACGCCGTCTCCCACCGCCGGAAGCCGTTGATCTCGGATCCCGCATTCTTCCATCTCACAGTCTCAGCTGCGCTTCTCTGAGGCTCGGAGGCGGCGACCATGGCGGACGTTCTGGATTTACACGAGGCTGGCGGCGAGGACTTCGCTATGGACGAGGATGGTGATGGTTAGAGGAGGCGGGGGTGATGCGAGGAGGAGGCGGGGGTGATGCGGGGGGCCGGGGGTGCGGCTCGGGGGTCCCGCATGTGGGCTCCATCCGGGCTCTGAGTGTCCCACAGCTGCCTGTACCTCTGTGTTATATCACTTCTGGTAACAGAGAGCGGCAGCACAGGTGGTGAGGTGCAGGTATATAATGTGTGTGATAACAGAGCGGCAGCACAGGTGGTGAGGTGCAGGTATATAATGTGTGTGATAACAGAGCGGCAGCACAGGTGGTGAGGTGCAGGTATATAATGTGTGTGATAACAGAGCGGCAGCACAGGTGGTGAGGTGCAGGTATATAATGTGTGTGATAACAGAGCGGCAGCACAGGTGGTGAGGAGCAGGTATATAATGTGTGTGTGATAACAGAGAGCGGCAGCACAGGTGGTGAGGTGCAGGTATATAATGTGTGTGATAACAGAGGCAGCACAGGTGGTGAGGTGCAGGTATATAATGTGTGTGATAACAGAGCGGCAGCACAGGTGGTGAGGTGCAGGTATATAATGTGTGTGATAACAGAGCGGCAGCACAGGTGGTGAGGTGCAGGTATATAATGTGTGTGTGATAACAGAGAGCGGCAGCACAGGCGGTGAGGTGCAGGTATATAATGTGTGTGATAACAGAGCGGCAGCACAGGTGGTGAGGAGCAGGTATATAATGTGTGTGTGATAACAGAGAGCGGCAGCACAGGTGGTGAGGTGCAGGTATATAATGTGTGTGATAACAGAGCGGCAGCACAGGTGGTGAGGAGCAGGTATATAATGTGTGTGTGATAACAGAGAGCGGCAGCACAGGTGGTGAGGTGCAGGTATATAATGTGTGTGATAACAGAGGCAGCACAGGTGGTGAGGTGCAGGTATATAATGTGTGAGATAACAGAGAGGCAGCACAGGTGGTGAGGTGCAGGTATATAATGTGTGTGTGATAACAGAGAGCGGCAGCACAGGTGGTGAGGTGCAGGTATATAATGTGTGTGTGATAACAGAGAGCGGCAGCACAGGTGGTGATGTGCAGGTATATAATGTGTGTGATAACAGAGAGCGGCAGCACAGGTGGTGAGGTGCAGGTATATAATGTGTGTGATAACAGAGCGGCAGCACAGGTGGTGAGGTGCAGGTATATAATGTGTGTGTGATAACAGAGAGCGGCAGCACAGGTGGTGAGGTGCAGGTATATAATGTGTGTGATAACAGAGCGGCAGCACAGGTGGTGATGTGCAGGTATATAATGTGTGTGATAACAGAGCGGCAGCACAGGTGGTGAGGTGCAGGTATATAATGTGTGTGATAACAGAGAGCGGCAGCACAGGTAGTGAGGAGCAGGTATATAATGTGTGTGTGATAACAGAGAGCGGCAGCACAGGTGGTGAGGTGCAGGTATATAATGTGTGTGATAACAGAGCGGCAGCACAGGTGGTGAGGTGCAGGTATATAATGTGTGTGTGATAACAGAGAGCGGCAGCACAGGTGGTGAGGAGCAGGTATATGATGTGTGTGTGATAACAGAGAGAGGCAGCACAGGCGGTGAGGAGCAGGTATATAATGTGTGTGATAACAGAGAGCGGCAGCACAGGAGGTGAGGAGCAGGTATATAATGTGTGTGATAACAGAGAGCGGCAGCACAGGCGGTGAGGTGCAGGTATATAATGTGTGTGATAACAGAGAGCGGCAGCACAGGTGGTGAGGAGCAGGTATATGATGTGTGTGTGATAACAGAGAGCGGCAGCACAGGAGGTGAGGAGCAGGTATATAATGTGTGTGTGATAACAGAGCGGCAGCACAGGTGGTGAGGAGCAGGTATATAATGTGTGTGTGATAACAGAGCGGCAGCACAGGTGGTGAGGAGCAGGTATATGATGTGTGTGTGATAACAGAGAGAGGCAGCACAGGTGGTGAGGTGCAGGTATATAATGTGTGTGTGATAACAGAGCGGCAGCACAGGCGGTGAGGTGCAGGTATATAATGTGTGTGTGATAACAGAGCGGCAGCACAGGCGGTGAGGTGCAGGTATATAATGTGTGTGTGATAACAGAGAGCGGCAGCACAGGTGGTGAGGAGCAGGTATATAATGTGTGTGATAACAGAGAGCGGCAGCACAGGTGGTGAGGAGCAGGTATATAATGTGTGTGATAACAGAGAGCGGCAGCACAGGTGGTGAGGTGCAGGTATATAATGTGTGTGTGATAACAGAGAGCGGCAGCACAGGCGGTGAGGAGCAGGTATATAATGTGTGTGAGATAACAGAGAGAGGCAGCACAGGTGGTGAGGTGCAGGTATATAATGTGTGTGATAACAGAGAGGCAGCACAGGCGGTGAGGTGCAGGTATATGTGTGTGATAACAGAGAGAGGCAGCACAGGTGGTGAGGTGCAGGTATATAATGTGTGTGTGATAACAGAGAGCGGCAGCACAGGTGGTGAGGAGCAGGTATATAATGTGTGTGTGATAACAGAGCGGCAGCACAGGTGGTGAGGAGCAGGTATATGATGTGTGTGTGTGTGATAACAGAGAGAGGCAGCACAGGCGGTGAGGAGCAGGTATATAATGTGTGTGATAACAGAGAGCGGCAGCACAGGTGGTGAGGTGCAGGTATATAATGTGTGTGATAACAGAGAGCGGCAGCACAGGTGGTGAGGTGCAGGTATATAATGTGTGTGATAACAGAGAGCGGCAGCACAGGTGGTGAGGTGCAGGTATATAATGTGTGTGTGATAACAGAGAGCGGCAGCACAGGAGGTGAGGTGCAGGTATATAATGTGTGTAATAACAGAGCGGCAGCACAGGCGGTGAGGTGCAGGTATATAATGTGTGTAATAACAGAGCGGCAGCACAGGCGGTGAGGTGCAGGTATATAATGTGTGATAACAGAGAGCGGCAGCACAGGTGGTGAGGTGCAGGTATATAATTGTGTGATAACAGAGAGCGGCAGCACAGGTGGTGAGGTGCAGGTATATAATTGTGTGATAACAGAGCGGCAGCACAGGCGGTGAGGTGCAGGTATATAATTGTGTGATAACAGAGCGGCAGCACAGGCGGTGAGGTGCAGGTATATAATGTGTGTGATAACAGAGAGCGGCAGCACAGGTGGTGAGGTGCAGGTATATAATTGTGTGATAACAGAGCGGCAGCACAGGCGGTGAGGTGCAGGTATATAATGTGTGTGTGATAACAGAGAGCGGCAGCACAGGTGGTGATGTGCAGGTATATAATGTGTGTGATAACAGAGAGCGGCAGCACAGGTGGTGAGGTGCAGGTATATAATGTGTGTGATAACAGAGAGCGGCAGCACAGGTGGTGAGGTGCAGGTATATAATGTGTGTGATAACAGAGGCAGCACAGGCGGTGAGGAGCAGGTATATAATGTGTGTGATAACAGAGAGCGGCAGCACAGGCGGTGATGTGCAGGTATATAATGTGTGTGATAACAGAGGCAGCACAGGTGGTGAGGTGCAGGTATATAATGTGTGTGATAACAGAGCGGCAGCACAGGCGGTGAGGTGCAGGTATATAATGTGTGTAATAACAGAGGCAGCACAGGTGGTGAGGTGCAGGTATATAATGTGTGTGATAACAGAGGCAGCACAGGTGGTGAGGTGCAGGTATATAATGTGTGTGATAACAGAGAGCGGCAGCACAGGCGGTGAGGTGCAGGTATATAATGTGTGTGATAACAGAGAGCGGCAGCACAGGTGGTGAGGTGCAGGTATATAATGTGTGTGATAACAGAGGCAGCACAGGTGGTGAGGTGCAGGTATATAATGTGTGTGATAACAGAGGCAGCACAGGCGGTGAGGAGCAGGTATATAATGTGTGTGATAACAGAGAGCGGCAGCACAGGCGGTGAGGAGCAGGTATATAATGTGTGTGATAACAGAGCGGCAGCACAGGCGGTGAGGTGCAGGTATATAATGTGTGTGATAACAGAGCGGCAGCACAGGCGGTGAGGTGCAGGTATATAATGTGTGTGTGATAACAGAGAGCGGCAGCACAGGCGGTGAGGTGCAGGTATATAATGTGTGTGATAACAGAGCGGCAGCACAGGTGGTGAGGTGCAGGTATATAATGTGTGTGATAACAGAGCGGCAGCACAGGTGGTGAGGTGCAGGTATATAATGTGTGTGTGATAACAGAGAGCGGCAGCATAGGCGGTGAGGAGCAGGTATATAATGTGTGTGTGATAACAGAGAGCGGCAGCATAGGCGGTGAGGGGATACTGGCACCGGCAGTTTGGAGGTACTGCAGAGCAATGACACGCAGCTCAGCCGGTTGGGCCGCTTGTCATTGCGCGCTGGTGGGAGGCAGTGGGTCGGGCAGGATCTGTTTGCGGGCCTCAATCTGCCCACCCCTAGTCTAGAGGGCGGTGGCTCCATCATCATGGCAGTGTGCAGAGTGTCTGTAGGGTGGTGGTTCTGTCATCATGGCAGTGTGCAGAGTGTCTGTAGGGTGGTGGTTCTGTCATCATGGCAGTGTGCGGAGTGTCTGTAGGGTGGTGGTTCTGTCATCATGGCAGTGTGCGGAGTGTCTGTAGGGTGGTGGCTCCGTCATCCAGGCAGAGTGTCTGTAGGGTGGTGGCTCCGTCATCCTGGCAGTGTCTGTAGGGTGGTGGCTCCGTCATCCAGGCAGTGTGTCTGTAGGGTGGTGGCTCCGTCATCCTGGCAGTGTCTGTAGGGTGGTGTCTCCGTCTTCCTGGCAGAGTGTCTGTAGGGTGGTGGCTCTGTCATCCTGGCAGTGTGTCTGTAGGGTGGTGGCTCCGTCATTCTGGCAGTGTGTCTGTAGGGTGGTGGCTCCGTCATCCAGGCAGTGTGCAGAGTGTCTGTAGGGTGGTGGCTCCGTCATCCTGGCAGTGTGTCTGTAGGGTGGTGGCTCCGTCATCCTGGCAGTGTCTGTAGGGTGGTGGCTCCGTCATCCTGGCAGTGTGCAGAGTGTCTGTAGGGTGGTGGCTCCGTCATCCTGGCAGTGTCTGTAGGGTGGTGGCTCCGTCATCCTGGCAGTGTCTGTAGGGTGGTGGCTCCGTCTTCCTGGCAGAGTGTCTGTAGGGTGGTGGCTCCGTCATCCTGGCAGTGTGTCTGTAGGGTGGTGAAGTGTAGATAGGTCAGTGATGTGTACATGTAACGTCTGCTCTCTTTTCTCCGCAGAGAGTATTCACAAGCTGAAGGAGAAGGCGAAGAAGAGGAAGGGTCGGGGGTTTGTGGCCGGTGAGTCCCTGCTGTGTATACAGTGATATAACAGAAGCCTCCCCTGTATGTACAGAGATAACGGGCTGTGTGTCTATCCCCAGCTGAGGAGGGCACCAGGGCCAGGGTGCGGGAGAACTATGACAGCGTGGAGCAGGATGGAGATGAGCCCGGCCCCCAGAGGTGTAAGTACCCCGTACAGACAGCCCTAGATCCCTCCCGTCTTTCTGCTGGGGCTGGACTGACTATTTACTCTGTTGTCTTTCTCAGCTGTTGAGGGCTGGATCCTGTTCATCACCGGAGTCCACGAGGAGGCCACCGAAGAGGACATCCATGATAAATTTGCCGAATTCGGGGAGATCAAGAATGTCCACTTAAATCTGGACCGAAGGACGGGCTACCTCAAGGTCGGTGGTAAACCACAGAGGGGAACTGGGAGGGGGTTGACGCCTATCCTGCTGCGCCCTTCTGAACCCTCCCTGGGAGGTGGCTATAGAGGGACTTTGTGTTGTATGTGGGTCTGATAGTCCTGTGAATCATCCATAACCTCATCTGTGAACCCTCCTGGACCTGAGTAACATCCTGCGTGTATTTGTCTCCTGCAGGGGTACGCGCTGGTGGAGTATGAGACCTACAAAGAGGCTCTGGCTGCCATGGAAGGGTTAAACGGTCAGGATCTGATGGGGCAGCCAGTCAACGTGGACTGGTGCTTTGTCCGGGGACCTCCAAAAGGAAAGAGGCGGTAAGTGTCAGTCACTAGAAGCTGCTGTGACTGCTGGGCAGAGCTTTGTAAATGCGGCGTACCGCACTGTATAGACGTGTGCAGCTCTGTGTTGGTGACATCAGGGCTTCCCCCAGGTAAATGGAAGCCTAAGGCACTGTAAGGGGGAGGCTCGTCTGGCACGGCTGCCGGCAGTGATGGCTCTAGTGGGTGGCACCATGGGCAGGGTTACTTGGGGCCTAGAAGTGGGTGGCAGCATGGGTGCTGTAAAACAGCCAGTAACTGAGCACCTGGGTAACACCGTGCTGCATTGCAGGCGGGCATATGTAACGGGGGCAGAGAGGGAGATGCAGGAGGGGTTCACTACGATATGCCGGTGGAGCCCGACCGCCGGCTTACCGACAGTGTGGCGAGCGCAAATGAGCCCCTTGCGGGCTCGCTACGCGCGCCACGCTATTTTATTCTCCTTCCCGGGGGGTCGTGGACCCCCACAAGGGAGAATAAGTGTCGGGATGCCAGCGCCGGTATACTGTGCGCCGGGATCCCGTCAGTCGGCATACTGAAGACCACCCAGATGTAGGAGGGGCGTGTAAATTTCAGTGTAAGAATAAAGCTGCCCAGCATATATGGGCTACATGCAAATGCAAGCAATATTTACCTTGCATGCTAAAATCATACATGTATTTGCCTCCCTTGCATTGTAACGCAGTTTGTCCAGGCGCACAGTTCCAGGAAATGAGTGCCGCTAGGGCAGTGGAGAGAAGACTGCAGAGGAGAGTGTGGTCAGCTGTGGGAAGTGGCTTTGGATATAGATAAGAGTAGGTCTTTAGTCACCATGGTGAGGGGAGTCTTGGAGTAGAGACGGTGGGGGGAGCCAAGTCGTAAGGGGTAGAGGCCAGGGTTAACTGGAGTGTCCCAAGTGGTTGTATATGAGCCTATTGGACAGGGATGAGACGATTGGTTTGAGGGTAGAAGGTAGGTACCGGTAGAACTGGGTAAGGTGATGGCTAGCATCGGGGAGAGAGCAGGGGTAAGGGGAGAAATGAGTGATCTAGGAGGCTGTGATGAGGGGTAAGGGGAGAAATGAGAATGATTATGGAGGCTGTGACGAGGAGGTGATGCCGTGTCGGCTGGAATCTGTTCTCCTTTGGATGAATGTGGAACACAGTGTGAAATAAAGGTCTAGGCGCATTTGTTGGAGACTCCAGAACAGCCACACTCTTCCTGATGTCCTCATGTGGTGCCTCTCTAGCCTGGGTCACTTTGTACTGTCCCTGTGTCTCAGTAAGTGTCAGACGCTGCTTATAGGACACTAGGAATATATCGCGGGGGAAAACGAATCCATTGCTGGATTTTCGGACTCGCAGGATCACTGTACTGATTGTATAGGCAGCTGGGCGTAGACGGGCAGCGATCATACAGGGGTGACGGGGTGTGTGATGCATAGTAAAGCCTGTTTTTGCGGATGTCTTTTAGAAGCGGGCGGAGGAGAAGCCGGAGCCCGGACAGAAGGCGGCGCTAAGAACCGCAGACGTCTTCCCCATCCATATGTTCTCAGTGCTTGTTTCTTTGTTATCTGTTTGGGGCATTTTACTTGGGGGAAACTGGGGGCTATGGACCCTTGTCATGGCGGGTGGGGTGCAGGTGTGTATATTGGGTCAGCCGAAATACAGTGAACCAACCACTGATCTGTACTTGAAGATGTTTCTGAGATGTACAACATGTCTGGTGACCGGGGGCCCCCACATACGACGAGAGCGGCGCTCTGGGTGAGCTGCTCGTTGAGTTTGATGCAGTTGCGTGCCGTCTGTTAATTACCACTTTTATTTCTCATACGTTTTAGTGGAAGTATTACCGGAGAGAACACACTTTTGTACAACACAATAAAGTCGTCTTATGTTCCCGGTGCTCTGCGTCATTGTATCAGTGTCTCTTCCGGGGGAATCCAAAGGGGGGGTTTTCAGTGGTAATAGCGTCTGGGGAGCTGGAACGTTGCTTAGAGGTATTCATGGTCAGACAGAGTTCCTGGGTATATGTGATGTTAGCAGCTGGTAGCAGAAGGTGACAGGAGAAGACAACTGTAGGAGTAATTGTGCTGGGTTTGTCCCTCGGCTTCCTATCTGCCCCCAGTGATCCACTGTGACTGCTTGTGCGTCTGGCCTCCTGTAACCTTGATCAGTAGGAACAAGTTCATTTATATATGTTTTGGCCGAACAATGATAAGAATAACCTGCTGTGTCACCTCGCTCCTCCCTCTAGGAGAGATGTCCTGCGCAGACTATTGCATACATGTTCCACTTATTTGTTTTCTTTCCCCCAGATCTATGGCGTAAGTCACTTGTGGGGCTGTCAGTAATGACTCTGTAGAGATAAAGAATGTGTTGTCCTATATATTATTACAAAGAAACAGCTAAAACACATGTAAGCTCTGACGAGCAGGGTCCTTCGTCCTCTTGGGTTTTTACCCTGCTTTCTACTTGCACTCTCCAGCACATCTCTCCTCAGTCACTGACTGATCTCTTCTTACATTTTGTTGCGTAATCATTTCAGGGTTTGATCCCTTTTTATACTGTGTTTTAGTTACTCTATTGTAATTGTGGCACCATAAAAGTACAATATATGTAACAATACACTAGAGCAGTTGTTCTCCCCTCCAGTTCACCCAGCAGGACATGTTTTCTTCAGATGCACAGGACAGTTTAATCGATTTCGTTAGTTCAGTAATTATCCAACCTGCTTACACAGACATCCAGAAAACATGACCTGTTTGTGGTACTTAATTGGATTAAAGAAGCGCTGTACTTCTGGAGCTAAATAATAATGTCAGAGCAATAGTGGAACACTTGGAACCCCAAGTTTACTAAAACAGGCAGATTTGCTTCACCAATGATTCTGACTGCAGACAAAGGGGGAAATGTAACGGATTGTGTGTTATGGTGGAGAGGACAAAGTGGGTGCAACTCTGCAAGCGTTTCCAGATATTCTATTGTCTGACACACTGGATTTATTAGACTGCGATTTAGAGGGTTTAATGGTAAATGTAGCTGACTTGTTGCTATCTGAGAAACAGCAGAAAATGGGGGTGTGGCCATCTATAAGGGGTGCACACAGACCCTGGGTCCAGGCAGGACTGCACCGCACCCTACCCTGTATAGCATACTTGCCGCTCACGTCAGCGCTGCACAATCACCAGGAATTGAATGCGGCCTCCATTCCCCTAGAGATTTGCACATGCACAGTATAGAAATGCTCCATATTCCCGTAGACCAACACATGCACAGTACATTGTAGCACAGTCCCACAGCCTACAAGGAAATGCACCGCGGAGAGAGCAGGTGCTGCACATGGGCCCCCTACTCTCGTAATACCAGCCTGCAGCATAATAAACGTTTATACTAACTGACTGAATATTCTGTCCAATTGCACGATTAGGCTGAGGATATGAATATTGCACATAGAACCCATTCCCCAACTGTACACCTGACGTGAGTCTCCTTCCAACATGTCATTGCTATAATGATAGGGTGAAAGGTGTTTTCCAGTCACACCAGAGGTGTAACCGCTGTTATATTAATATTATTGTAACTACACAAATTGCAGCTCATTTCTGTATCTGCATTTACAGTCTGTTCTGCCCTATACTGACTCCTGAGGCATGTGATCAGTAATACTGTGTTTCCAGGATACACCAGCAGGTGGTGCTATTGCTGCATGCCTTTACCAGTCTGCGTTAGCCAAGCAAAACCTAATGATTAATCAATACAGCTGGCGCCAATACAGGCGATTGGAATCAATAAGATGTGTTTTACTGCAGTGCGTTCACAATCTCTTCATTTCATGTGTTAAAGCGACAGAACACTACAGTGTAAACGTGCGAGCTGCGTCCTCTTAGCACTTTGTGTATTTTTAACCATGGCGCTTGTTCTTAATTGTGAAGAGTTGCAGGGAATGTTAATAGCAATAAAAGCCTACGACTGGGGTCTCCTCCGTTACATGCTTCTATTGATGTGCAAAAACATTCTAGGGGGATTTACCTTCACCCTTACAGGATAATCCCCCCTGTTATATTACTGCCGTGTCATAAGGGCAAAAAATATTTGCGGGATCAATCTGAAAAACACCCATTTCTAGATATTAAATATCACCTGGATTAAGTGTATCATACTGTCCCTTTAAACTTGGACACATGAATTACACAGGTTCTGTGGCTGGCTGGCTGGCTTCCAGCCTGCATTTCATCTCTGTATAATCAGCCACAGAACCTGTGTAATCCGGGAGTGTCCCGGTTTAAAAGGATAGTATGGTAAGACGAACCTGGATGTATGTACAGGGTACCTGAGCCAATACTGGGGATATCTGCTGTGACCCACTGTTTTCAGTTGTATAAGCAGCCGCCCTAGCTAACACCACCTACATATTGCAGGGATGTGGAAACTGGTAAATCCCTGCGCTACATCATTTATTTTTGCTGTGATAAGAAATTCTGATTATGGCGATGTAGTTGATGTTTCCATTACTGGCTGCTCGACAAGTGGAGCTAATTATTTAACTTGAGGCGATCTGGAAAACATGCACTGATAGGGTTCCCAAGGATCAGAGTTTGTGAACACTGCAGTTTCCCATGCTCTGTCATTACAGTCCAGGTCTTAAGGATATCCATGCTCCTGATGTCGAAATCAAATTGACTGAGATACTAATAAGTCACGTGCTCAAACATAGATATCCTTAAAACCTGGACTGTAGTGGGGAAGTTTGGGAAACTGTTCCTTAGAGGATATTCCCACTTTTTTAAGGGTCTTAATCAATTAGTTTTATACACTACTCCGTAATAAGGTTCTGCATTTCCTGCCCCTCTGCAAATATAAAGTAGCTTTAAACTCCTTTACATTTTCATATAGTAATACAGTGTTCTATTCTAGAACCTCTTATTGTATGATTCCCGTCACCTGTGATGAAACCACTTTCTCATCAATTACCTAGTTCAACACCAGTGACAGCAGTCATACATTAAGAGAGAAGTGCCTGGAGCAGAGCACTTTGTACCCGGTGGAAAGTGTCATGTTGGAGAGCCTGCAGCTGTTTCCAGCAAGCAGCAATAAGCATCTACAGGTGAAGAACTACAAGACCCAGAATGCTTAGGTTTGTTGTTCTGCAGCACCTAGACAACTCCAGGTTGCTGAATCATGTCCTAGGAGCAGGTAAGTACTCCTGGGTAGCTCAGTGCTTCTGCGTGTGGGAATATCAGGGGATGAGTCAGCAGCTGCCTGGAATACACTCACGCTCCTCAGCGGATGGGAGGGGCTACACTCGCGCTCAAGGTCGTTGCTGTCTGGATAGTTTTCTGCTAATGGGAAGCACAGCTGGGTCTTTATTCACTGTGGTGTCTTCCAGCTGATTCCTAGACACTGGGCCTCATTTTGTCTTGTAAGTAAAGCAACAAAAAAAAGCAGGTACAGTAACTACATCTGGGCAACACCATACAGGGGGGCCAGATGTAACATGTGCAGGAAGTTAGATTTGGGAGGGGTGTGTACAAACTGAAATCTGACTTGCAGTGTAAAAATAAAGCTGCCTAACGTGTGGTCTACATGCAAAAGCAGCCAGTATTTACCCCGCACAGAAACTATAAATGTAGGTGCATGTACTTGATTTTTTTTCTGCTTTTATTCCCAGATCAGAATATGGCACACTGAGCAGATTACCCACTCCATGTAACCTATATTCCATATGCAGCTGTGGTTCTCCCATGGGTATTACAGGTATTCGGCTTCAGAACTAATACTGCTCGGACCACTCCTGAGTTGTGCGCGGAGCATTTACTGACAAGTATTCAAGGGTGGCGCAACACAACATAACCAGAAGTATGTTGGGATAACCAATGCTTCATTCACATATCACAAGGGTAGGCAGCAAAACTGTGTAATACCGCAGCTGCTGGAGAGCCGCACCCTTGCTTTCCCCTGGTATGTCATCACTTAAGGCTATGCTTATTGATTTATTGTGATGTGGAAGAGGGCACAAACACTGTTCAGGAATAAAGGACAGGAAAGATATATACTATACACGCAAGATAGCAGGGGCTGTGCTTTACAGAGAGCTGTATAATATACAGTAACTGGTGTGTTTATGCTCAATACATTAGGACAATATATGGCAGGAGTTTCAGCGGTCTGAAAGGGAGTGATTGGAAGGAATCATTTTAATAGCTGCAGTGGAGTGATAGTGTAACACTGCACTGTATTTTGCCTTTATGTTTCATACCGAAAAGATGTTTTAATTTGTGTCACCTACAGTGGATGTGGCCATTTTGCATGATTCAATAATAATATTTGTCAGAATGCAGCCTAACCCATCACTAGGTGCCAGTGACATCACTGAGAGCGCAGCCTATCCAGTCACAGGGAGCTAGTGACATCACTGAGAGCGCAGCCTATCCAGTCACTAGGAGCCAGTGACATCACTGAGAGCGCAGCCTATCCAGTCACTGGGAGCCAGTGACATCAGTGAGAGCGCAGCCTATCCAGTCACTGGGAGCCAGTGACATCACTGAGAGCGCAGCCTATCCAGTCACTAGGAGCCAGTGACATCACTGAGAGCGCAGCCTATCCAGTCACTAGGAGCCAGTGACATCACTGAGAATGCAGCCTATCCAGTCACTAGGAACCAGTGACATCACTAAGAATGCAGCTTATCCAATCACTAGGAGCCAATGATGTCACTGAGAGTGCAGCCTATTCTGTCACTAGGAACCAGTAACATCACTGAGAGTGCAGCCTATCCAGTCACTAGGAGCCAGTGACATCACTGAGAGTGCAGCCTATCCAGTCACTAGGTGCCAGTGACATCACTGAGAGTGCAGCCTATCCAGTCACTAGGTGCCAGTGACATCACTGAGAGTGCAGCCTATCCAGTCACTAGGTGCCAGTGACATCACTGAGAGTGCAGCCTATCCAGTCACTAGGAACCAGTAACATCACTGAGAGCGCAGCCTATCCAGTCACTAGGAACCAGTAACATCACTGAGAGTGCAGCCTATCCAGTCACTAGGAGCCAGTGACATCACTGAGAGTGCAGCCTATCCAGTCACTAGGTGCCAGTGACATCACTGAGAGTGCAGCCTATCCAGTCACTAGGTGCCAGTGACATCACTGAGAGTGCAGCCTATCCAGTCACTAGGTGCCAGTGACATCACGGAGAGTGCAGCCTATCCAGTCACTAGGAACCAGTAACATCACTGAGAGCGCAGCCTATCCAGTCACTAGGAACCAGTAACATCACAGAGTGCAGCCTATCCAGTCACTAGGAACCAGTAACATCACTGAGAATGCAGCCTATCCAGTCACTAGCAGCCAGTGACATCACTAAGAATGCAGCCTATCCAGTCACGTTCTGTTCTGCAGGAGTCTATTCGGGTCACTATTTGGATATGTCTTGCAGGAGTCTGTTCTGGCCACTAGGTGGCTCTGTTCTGTTGGGCACTATTTTGTGTGATATTGGCGCACACCACCAATGTGGCTCCTGCACCCCTCTCATGGAAATAAACAAATACATAGAAAATTGACCCATATTTTGCAGAACAATCTGTACTAAAGTCTTTTACTGAACATTTACAGAAAAATACAAGTGAATATAGGCCCAGGAAGATTCCACTAGTAGGATTTCTCTTAAAAAGAATGACCGGGGTTTCACTGCTGGACCTCAAGTGCGAGGCTTTTCACCCGGTGTTTGAAGTGACTACAACTAGGGATGGACATCGACCATCGATGGTTTTGCAACAGTTGATGGTTTATGGCCGATGGCAAGTTGAAAACATTGTTTGCGGCGTGTTTTTCCAGTCTGTACATGTACAGTCCTTATTCATCAATGTTTTACTGCCGATGGGGCTAAAAATCATCGACCATGGATGGTAGCGCTATCTACGGCCATGAGTAACTAAAACTGGGAACCATATGGTTGAAATGAAATGTAATGGATCATCTCGTATTAGGTCTAAGGCAAATTGTGTCTGTAACAACATTGTGCGATGCTTAATGCTCGGCCCTGTGTGCGTTTGGAGTATCTACTGGCAGTGGGATGGGCAAGCCTTCCATCTGTGCCCTGCAGCGACCGCCAAACCCTGGTCACCTGATTCGTTCGTCGGATTGTCTCGGGATAACCACTCCTTCTGCTCCTCACATGAAACTCTCCACAACTTTCCTTTTGTGATGGTCACTTTTACCTGAATGTAGACCAACCCCAGTGACTTCTAGGTCAAGTTTGCAGGAAACTCTGGAAGCCCCAGTGGACTTCTTCAAGGACACCGCAGCGGTGGAGGTCCGGAAGGAGCCGGTGCCCAAAGAAGCCGCGTCGTTGTCCTTTCCCTGGGCGTGGCACCGGCAGACCCTTCTGACCTCTCGGCTGAAGTGTATGGTAAAGAGGCCGTAGATGATTGGGTCCAGGCATGTGTTGAAAAGACCAAAAAGGAAGAGGATGTGGCTCAGCGACGGCGGGACCTTGCGCCGGGTCAGCATCTCTGGGGAGAACCAGTACCAGATTCCAAGGAGGTAGTATGGTGTCCAGCACACGATGAACGTCAACACAATCACTAACGACATCTTAAAAGTCCTCATCCGGGCTCGGGGAATGTTGTTGTACGAGCGTCGGAGGTTGATTTCACTAGAAGAACCTGGAAAGAAGAACACACAATGACATAGCCTTCTGTGAGATCTGGGGTGTCACTAGTGCAATATCTGTACATAAGCTTTGGCCAGAGCCTCTCAAATGAGTCCCTTAAAAGGTAATTAAAGCCACTGTCTGGCATTCATATATTTCAAAGGCTGTATATTACTATTATTAATATGTTTTATGCTTCTATAAATATGGCCGCCACATGCTCTTTGATGCCTGCAGTGTGTAGCCGTATTAGGAGGGAGGTGGTTGTCTTTAATGAGCAGGCAGAGTGTGAGTGACAGCCTTGTAGACTTGCTCTGCACAAATGTACTGCGTGCAGCCTCAGCTTCTCACATGGGCAGTGATGTCACAGCAGCTCAGCAAACTGCAGTATCAGCTTTTTTACCTGTACAAGACAACAGTTAAAGATCAGATGGCCTCCGGACTTTAGGTCGACACCCATTGGTCGATAGTGGATAGGTCGACACGGTTATTAGGTTGACTTGAACACGGGGGACATGAGTTTTTCATACTTTACGATCCAAGTGGATTACAACTGGGTACAGTAACCTCGCCCGCAGCTTGCGAGCCATGCAAGGGGACGCGGCGCACTAATTGGGGTTCCCGGTCACTTGACGGAGAAAACAACACCAAAAAAACATAAAAAAACTCATGTTGACCTTTTTTTATGTTGACCTAATGGCCGTGTCCTATTTCTAGTGTCGACCTATCCACTGTCGACCAATGGGTATCAACCTAATTGGTGTCTACCTAGAGTCCCATACCTGATCAGATTGCTGGATCCACTAAGTCGGTAAGTAAAAACTTTGTATTTTTACATTAAGTCACCTAATTACCCCTAAAACATCTCTTTTTTTCAGTTTTGGGTAGAGTTATGGAGACAGGAAAAGTTCAAAAGTTATAGAACCAATAAAGATATACATAAACACTATGCGTGCCCCTGAGAGCCCCATCCCTGCGTCTTACAGCTTTCCGCTGCTGATATTTTAGTTGTCAAAGGGAGTTTTCTAAGTTTGATCATGTGTATCTCCGACACTGTACAGGCAGAGGAGCCCGGGCCGTTCAGCAATCTCAGGGGGAGATGTATCAAACCTTATTCTACAGAGGACAAGGAGAGCTGTTGCCCACAGCAACCAATCAGATTAGCTAACAATTATCTAGTACAATCTCCATGAGCAACAACTTCACGTGTCCCCTTTATATGGTATGATACATTTCTTTATAAGTAGTGCTTCAACAACCGCCCAAACTTTTTCTATGGAAATGCAGATATTTACTAAAGTGCAGGGGTTCAAATGTGGAGGAGTTACCCATAGCAACCAGATTCTACTTATCATTTATCTAGCACCTTCTAGAAGATTATTGCCACAATCTGGTTGCTATGGGCAACATCTCTACATTTGAAAACCCGCACTTTAGTAAATATACCCCTGAGTCACATGCAAAGCGGCAGCAAGTCCGTACGGCCGCTGCAAGCATCCTTGGCTCCATATGCTATTGCATGGTTGCCTACTCTCCTGGAACGGCCCGGAGGCTCCAGAAAATCGGGTTTCCCTCCCGGCCCCCTGTACGAGCGGGCAAGTTTCCCAGAGCCGGCACCAGGCTGCCAGTGAAGTGGTCGGACTTGGATCCCGATGACGCAATTCTTGCCGATCGTAGCCGCACCCACCCCGCTGTACAGTAGCAGTAATCTCAGCATTGTATTGCAGGGGCGTGGCCACTATGATGCGATCACGTAGCCTCGCTCCTGCATACCCTCTGTGGCTGTGTCACGTACATGTAGCCACGCCCCCACACTGTTCTTAATATTGAGCCACGCCCCCACCCCCACCATCTGGAAGTCAGTAGCTATGTGCTATTGCTGGTGTACGCACGCCTTCGCACGTTTAGTCGCAGCGCCTTCTGTGATTCTGTCCGCATCCATCAACAGGACACTGACTTACACCTACCCCCATACAAGCGTCCCCTGGGCATATGCACCATTCAGAATAGGACCCAACTCTGGCCTATACACCCATAAGCCGCTTCTCCTGCATACGACTGTATTGATGCCCACAGACGGAGAGAACGGTGGAGAACCGCCTGACTTGGAATCGCCATGAGATACACAATGATGCATATATTGGGTACCGTGCTTGCGCTGTTTGCTAAAACTTGCTAGTTGGGTCCACCTACGGAGCTGAGAAAGCGCTATGCATTCAGTGACGCACTCCAAGTAGCCACCACTCACCACAGGCCTTCTTCATCTTGCGAGAGATCTCTATGAGGATGCGGGTGTAGCAGAAGAGCATGATGAGGAGCGGTAGCAGGAAGAGGAAGCAGAAGGTGAACATGTTGTACAGCGTCTCCTGCCAGTGTTCCTGGAAACTGCCCACCGTGGCGCACTGGACAAAGTGCACCGGCTGCGATCTGCTGACCGTATGGAACACAAAGAGCTGGGGAAGGGGCGACAGTAGGAGTTAGGTGGATGCATTGAAATTGTAGGAATCAATTTTTTGCTAATACATTTCACAAAGCAATGACCTGCTGTGACTTATAATGGCTCGGCTAACCACCTCTGAATCCTCAGACCTGGAGTGACCTACCTGTGGGGTAGCCAGCAGAAGGCTCAGAGTCCAGGCCACGGACAGCATGACCTTGTTCTTCTTCTTTGCATCTCCTATCCCCAGTGGGTTTAGGATGGCGGCGTGGCGGTCGAGACTAATCACCACGGTGACAAAGGCAGAAGAGTACATGGCCACCAGCTTGAGGAACATCAGGATCCGGCAGGCCACGTCCCCGGCGTACCACTGGATGGTGACGTTCCATACCGCGTCCAGCGGCATCACCACAAACGTGATGAGCAAGTCGGCCGCCACCAGGTTGATGATGAGGATGCGGATGTGCGACTTCTTCCTGTACTTGTGAGTGATTGTCCACAGCGTGACCAAGTTGAAGCAGGCGGAGGAGATGAAGAGGACGCAGGTGATGGCCACGCGCACCTTGGCAGCCATGGAGAAGGTGGGCAGCACAAAGTGGTCTTCGTTGACCAGAGTTATGTTGGGTCTGTGCGGTTTTTCCAGGTCGTTAATATGGATGCAGCTGAGGTTGAGACCTCTGAATACGCAGAGGCCTAGAAAACCAGCCGACCCACCTCCCATCACTTGGCCACTCATGTTCATCTTGGACTTCTCGGAGGGGACCTTACCAATGACGAAATGCGTACATCCAGCTCATCAGCGGGTAAAAGCATTGTGTATGGCAGCTCCAAAACATAGATGCCAAATCTCCTCACCGAGAGACCTGAGAGCGGTTCGGCGCTGGACCTTCACAGAGTATGTCCACCATGATGACAAGATAGACATTTTCTATCCTTACTGACCAGCATGCACCTGGGTTCTATTCCTCTTGCCTGGATCATCTTTAGTGTCTCCGGTGCCCACATGTATATCTTAACAGACTGTGCTGTTCGTCGTCACTGTGCAACTGTCAGCTCCGAACCTGTAGCCTCGGCGCATTTGTCATCTCCTCGGGCAGGTCAGCCAGTCTCCCAGGCTTCATCGTGTCTCTTCTGTTGGACATTATTTCCCAATTAGCCAGTGTAATGTCCCAATAGAGACATGATGCCTATTGTCTGCTCTTTGATCACGTCTTTTCCCGGTGGATGGCTTGCCGGTGGAGAATAAAAGGAGCTGTCCGCTTCTGCAGATAGTCCTGTGCAAAACTGAAAGAAAAATAAATGTTATCGCATATCGCAGCTTTCGGGAGGACACAAACTCGCCCTGGTGGGTGATCTCTATCTGGGGTCTATGCTAACTATGGCAGAGAGGCGGCTTGTGCCACATCACTAGGCCCTGCCACACCAATTTGTGGGTCCACGGAGAGCGGACGGGACTCATTGGCACAAATTGATGTCACTTAGCCCTGCCCCTCTCCATACGGTGACGTGAATTCCTGTTATCATCTCCTCATACTGCCGCACCACTAGGGAGCGTCGGGATGCGGCAGATCTGGTTACTCTACCATGGGTGCCGATGCCTACTGGAAAAATCGGGACTCTCCCACAACTTGCAGGATAGTAGATAAGTATGGTGCAAAGCTGAGACATCAAGTAAGTTTTACCCCTGGGTAACACCGTGCTGCCCTGCAGGTGCAGATGTGGGAGGGCCGTGTTCTAGCTCAGATCTACATTGTAGTGTCTAGTACAGTATGTGTGGGCTGCATGCAGAAGCAGCCAGTATTTACCCTGCGTGCAGAAACAAGCCCCTTTCAGACACGTGACCCAAAATATGCCGGGTCTAGCAGCTGGCAAATTCCCAGGCCTCCGCTCTGTGACCCCGGTCGGGAGCAGGGTTGGGAACCTGGGACTTGGGGCCTAATTCAGAGTTGATCGCAGCAGCAAATTTGTTAGCAAAACCATGGGGGTCATTATGACCCGATCGCACGCTGCACTTCTTCGCAGCCGTGCGATCGAGTCGGAACTGCGCATGCACGGCGGCCGTATTACACAGGTGCGTCGTTGCCTGGCGCAGCGACGCCACGAACGGAGAAAGCGATCGCAGCTGCGACCGCAAGAAGATTGACAGGAGGAAGGCGTTACGGGGCGTTGGGAGTGTTCAAACTGAAATCTAAATTGCTGTGTAAAAATAAAGCAGCCAGTATTTACCCTGCACAGTAACAATATAACCCACCCAAATCTAACTCTCTCTGCACATGTTACATCTGCCCCACCTGCACTGCACATGGTTTTGCCCAACTGCTAACAACTTTGCTGCTGCGATCAACTTTGAATTACCCCCTTAATCCCGAGGTTGTGTCTTATAGGCCCTACACACTGGCCGATTTGTTTGAAAGATATGAACGATCTCGTTTATAAATGAACGAGAACTCGTTCATATCTTTCAGTGTGGAGGCACCAGCGATGAATGATGCGCGGCCCCGCGCTCGTTCATCGCTGGTCCTCCGTCGGCTGTGCATGCAGGCCAATATGGACGATCTCGTCCATATTGGCCTGCATTTCAATGGAGCCGCGTGACGGGGGGAGTGAAGAAACTTCACTCCCCCCGTCACTGCCCCCCCTGCCGCCAGGTCACTCGTCGACGGAACCGCCGTCGGGCAGCTCGGCGGCGGATCGGCCAGTGTGTAGGGCCCTTTAGTCTGGGATTTCTGCATGTGTCCCCCTTACGATGCAGCAGGGTTTGTCCAGGTGTAAAGTTACCTGCTTATTTTCACTGCTCCCGTCTCAGGGTCTGGCACTTAATCATCTCTAATCATAGAATCCTTTTAAAAATCTGCTAGAACCTACAGTGCCTTGCTAAAGTATTCTGACGTCCCCCCCCCCCTTTGCTTTTTACCTACTTTGTTACAGATTTATAAATACAAATTTGAAAATTGGTATGAAGCCCCTCAAAAGTTCTGGTGCAACCAATTACCTTCAAAAGTCATATAATTGGTGAAATGAAGTCCACCTGTGTGCAATCTAAGTGTCACATGATCTGTCAGTATAAACACACCTTTTCTGAAACTCCCCAGAGGCTGCAGCACCACTAAGCAAGAGGCATCACACAATGAAGACCAAGGAGCTCTCCAAACAAGTCAGGGACAAAGTTGTTGAGAAGAACAAGTCAGGGTTGGGTTATAAAAAAAATATCCAAATCTTTGATGATCCCCCGGAGCACCAGCAAATCCATCACCTTAAAATGGAAAGAACATGGTACCACAACAAACCTGCCAAGAGAGGGCCGGCCACCAGAACTCACAGACCGGGCAAGGAGCATTAATCAGAGAGGCAGCACAGAGACCAAAGGTAACCCTGAAGGAGCTGCAGAGTTCCACAGCAGAGACTGGTGTAGATTGTGCGCATGTGACCACAATAAGCCGTACACTCCATAGAGCTGGGCTTTATGGAAGAGTGGCCAGAAAAAAAGCAATTACTTAGTGTTAAAAATAAGAAGGCACGATTTGAGTTTGCCAAAAGGCATGTGGACGACCTCCCAAACGTATGGAGGAAGGTGCTTTGGTCAGATGAGAATAAAGTTGAACTTTTCAGCCACCAAGGAAAAAGCTATGTCTGGCGCAAACCCAACACATCCCATCACCCCAAGAACGCCATACCCACAGTGAAACATGGTGGTGGCAGCATCATTCTGTGGGGATGGTTTTCAGCAGCAAGGACTTGGAAACTGTTTCGAGTTGAGGGAAAGATGGATGGTGCTAAATACAGGGATATTCTTGAGCAAAATCTGTTTCAGTCTGCCTGTGATTTGAGACTGGGACAGAGGTTCACTTTCCAGCAGAACCCGAAGCATACTGCTAAAGCAACACTCGAGTGGTTTAAGGGGAAACATTTAAATGTGTTGGAATGGCCTAGTCAAAGCCAAGATCTCAATCCAATTGAGAATCTGTGGTCAGACTTGAAGATTGCTGTTCTCAAGCGGAAACCATCCAACATGGAGGAGCTGGAGCAGTTTTGCCTTGAGGAACGGGCAAAAATCCTAGTGGCAAGATGTGGCAAGCTCATAGAGACTTATCCAAAGCCACTTGCAGCTGTAATTGCCGCAAAAGATGGCTCTACAAAGTACTGACTGTAGGGGGGTGATGAATAGTTATGCACGCTGACGTTTTCTGTTATTTTGTCCTATTTGTTGTTTGTTCCACAATAAAATAAAAAAAACATCTTCAAAGTTGTAGCCATGTTCTGTGAATGATATGATGGAAACCTTCAAACAATCTATTTTAATTACAGGTTGTGAGGCAACAAAATCTGAAAATTGCAAAGGGGGGTGAATACTTTAACAAGGCACTGTATGGTGACAAATGCCTGTTCTGGAATAAGTGCAAGATAACAGATGGTAAATGTGCCAAATGGGATTCGCAGACAGCGGCGAAGGACAGGGAAAGCATTGGCGACATCCGGGTGTGTGACATTAATATGCAGTTTATATTACTGTGAAAAAAACCTGAAAATGAATAATTTCACCTCTGAAGCCGGGAGCTGATGGTGTATTTATAGTGTAACAGAGTCAGGGGAGGGGGCTGCCGTGTGTGGGTCCCTGCCACTATTGTGCGATAATGTCACTCTGCTGGTGTTTCATTTACAGCAATGTGCGTGTCTCCTGAAAGCCCACGTTCTATGACGCATCAGCCAGGAGTCAGGGCTGCATCTAGTTACTAATATATCACATCTTATGCCTTATAGACTCTGCACAGTCGGGGGGGTGCACAACCATAAGGGGGTATTGGGGTCTTCCTTCAGTGTTATACTTGGTGCGCAGTAGAGGCAGCCGGCTAATCGTGCCAGGGAATACGAAAGACTTGCATTGTCCCGTCGGCTGGAAATTACATAGATCTGAGTTTTAGGATCCTAGTAATTGATTGTTTAATGACCGGTCCAGCAGGTAATGGAATGGTTACTTGTTAATTAGGCTCCGGTAATATCCCTACGGATTACGCTGCTGTTACTGTATCTAACAGAATTACACGTCAGGGTCTTCTAAAACATCAGACCCTGATGTGGCTATCCCATTTCTTTTCATTTTTTACTAAAAGCTAGGAACGCTGCTTAGGGTTGGCCATCGGAGGTTGATCTGTCGGAAAGATCACTCTTCATGCCCGATAAAGCACTCTTTTGGGAGGGGGTAGGGATCCATTCTGGAGGCATGACGAATCAATAAGGATAGATCCAAAAATCACTACCCTTTACCCCCCACCCCCAGGAACAAAAAGGGTCCTTTGCGCGCAAGGGTCTTCAGACCCCCTGTTGTTGCATGTAGGGATGGCCATTGATCATCGATGATTATCAGCTATCGATGGTTTGCCACCATTGGTTGATAGTTTTGCCATTAATGGCAGAGAAGGTGGCACCATGCAGAACATACTCAGTCCCCTTCCCTGATTGGCCACCACTTGCCCGGCTCTCCCTCCGGGTTGGGTATGAAATGCCGGTGGTCGCATGACCAACCGCGGCATCCCAACAGTGAGAATTCCAGCAACGGACAGGGGTAAGTATTTTACCCCTCTCTCCTTCCCTACCCTAACCCTCAGGGGTTGTTGGCTAGGGCTGACCCTCCAGGTGTGTCGGCTATTTCAAACCTCCCTCCCACTAGATGAGAGTCGCCGCCTGCACTGTGTGTGTGTGTGATGGTCATCGATGGTGCAGACCATTGATGGATCACCACCGATGGTTTCTTGCCATCGATCCGCCGAAGCTTCACCCACATCGGACATCGGAGGTTCTGGTCTGGTGGGAGCCTCAGGGATACACCACCTTCTAGATCTAGGGATAGGAACCCATGAGGGCAGCCACACCAGGCAATACGCCCATCTCGCTCATTTGCATAGCATGCCAGTGGCATCAAGAACTGGCTGTCTGCACTACGCAGGGAGATTAGATAAGTAAGATTGTGCTAGCCATGTGTTATACACAATCTATAGATAGGTGAAATTGTGGGATGTGCAGGGTTGCACGCCCTACTGCAAATGCTAAAAGTATCCATCAGGGATTTCTCTGGCCATATAAAAGCACCAGGCTGTAGAATGAGACTTCATATCGTATATCCCTATTACAAGATATTATATTCACCCAGCGCAAATAAGTTTTCTTCTAATTTGCTTCTCCATCGCCATCTGTTGGCGACAGGTGCCATTGCAGCAGCTGCACTTTGCACTCCCCTATCTCAAGCTGTATTTCTCAACAAAGAGGGGGTTAAAGACACCAAAAACTCCCCTTCAGACATCTAGGGGTATGTTTACTAAGGGTCCATTTCCATCGTTTTGTTTTATCGACTTCAAATCGCTGGAAATTGAACTGAATCGATCTTGTACATCCAGGGTTAAAACACTTTATCACTCTCCAAGGCTTGATAAATCTGGGCCATATTATAATGATCTTTTATTAATACGTCACAACAAGGGTCCTGTAGCACTGTGCATAGTGGATGGAACATACAGCAAAACTACGTAGTACTTGTGTGATCAGACAGGACAGTTACAGACCAGATACCAACTTTACAAGTATATATAATTATAATCCAGATTCCATAACTACGTGGGGCCCACAGAAGGAGAGAGGGCTCTGCTCTCAAGAGCTTGCATTCTAGAGTGGACGCAGTGAGGGAGGGGAGATGTTCAGAGATGAACCTAACGCTACTTCATACACAACCCCCCAAACTCTAACACCCACCCACACATATATATACAATACACAATGCAAGTTACCTACTCTGGCCGGCACCCTGCTCCCTGCGTCCACCACTCTCCCAGCCAGCACAGCCCATTAACCCTTGCCTGTGCAGGCGTCCCCCCAGCTTCCCGAGTGGTGCAGCGTTCCCGGGAGCAGCTGCATGAGACGCTCCATCACTCTGCAGCATAAAGACAACGCAACCAGATAACTTACCAGTCTGCAGTGGCACTGTGCCCCTGGCCGCCGGCTGCTACTCCCAGGCTGGCAATGCCAGCAGCTGATGCCCCTAGGAGAGCCAGAGGGTGGTGGTGGTGTCCTAGGCTGGAATGCTGGTGGAGATCTGCAGCCTGCCCATGTTAGAGGTCATTCATTCATTGCAGATAATAGTTGCCCCTCCTTTCTCTCTCTCTCTCTCTCTCTCTCTCGTCTGAGCTCGCTAGATCTATATCTCCTCCGTGCTGCAGGTATGGGGGTAACCCACTCTCAGCTCCTCCATCCTCACTGCACACCACCACTGCCACCCTGCAGCTCTACGTGGGCTGGCGGAGCGGAGAGCTGCCTCTTACTGATAGATTCACCAACGCAGTGCTAAGCCCCCCCCCCCCCACCTCTACACAGACTGTAGCCGGACGGAGCGCCCCCTGAGACTGACTCTTACCCTGTGTGCAGCTGGGTGATACTCACTGCCGGCCTCTGCCACCTTACACCTCCCAACATGACCCAATGCTCTGCTCCTGGGCTTATGTCTTCATTTATGGTGGGTACATAGTGATATATTCTGCAGATTATTACATTACTGGCCTCTCTAGACATCTGCAGAACATTGCTCTGTCCCATCTACCCCCTGACAGGTACATAGTGATATATCCTGCAGGTTATTACATTACTTATCTCTCTAGTGACCTGCAGAACATTGCTCTGTCCCATCCACCCCCTGACAGGTACATAGCGATATATCCTGCAGATTATTACATTACTGGCCTCTCTAGTGATCTGCAGAACATTGCTCTGTCCCATCTACCTCCTGACATGTACATAGTGATATATCCTGCAGATTATTACATTACTGACCTCTCTAGTGATCTGCAGAACATTGCTCTGTCCCATCTACCCCCTGACAGGTACATAGTGATATATTTTGCAGATTATTACATTACTGACCTCTCTAGTGATCTGCAGAACATTGCTCTGTCCCATCTACCCCCTGACAGGTACATAGTGATATACTCTGCAGATTATTACATTACTGACCTCTCTAGTGATCGGCAGAATATTGCTCTGTCCAGAGCCAGACATAGGTATAGGCAAACTAGGCAATTGCCTAGGGCATTTGATATGCCTAGGGGCATCAGCAGCTTCTGCTGATTAAAATTATATGCGGCATGCCTATATTCTGTGTGTACCATTTCATGTGCAGATACAGCTGCAGTCTCACACAGTATATTGGCATGCTGCATATCATTTTAATCAGTAGAAGCTGCTTGTGCATCCTAGCCACAGAGCAATAAAAATAAGATGCATTTTCATTAAAAAAAAAGGTGCCCGACGTTAGCATTGAGGCAAGATTTATGAGGACACATCTGTATCCAAGCAGAGGCAGAGGTCCCAGTGTTAGTGGCAGTGTGAGTGCTGTGTGCATGTGAGTGGGTTGGTTGTGCAGTAGTGTTCGGAATATGTGTAAGGAGCATTATGTGTGTCATGTAAAAATGCATTAATAATGTGCAACATATGTGTAAGGGGCACTATGTGTGTCATTGTGTGTATAAGGGCATTAATAATGTGCGGCATATGTGTAAAAGGGTACTACTGTATGTGTGTCATTATGTGTATAGGGGCACTAATAATGTGTAGGGGGCACTATGTGTCATTATGTGTATAAGGACATTAATAATGTGCGGCATATGTGTAAGGGACATTATGTGTAAAAGGGCATTAATAAAGTTGTCATAATGTGTAAGGCACATTATGTTTATAAGGACATTAATAAGGTGTCTCATGTGTAAGGGGCATTACTGTGTGGAATTATGTATATAAATGTGTTACTAATGTGTGGCATTATGTGTATAAGGTGCTCTACTATGTGACGTTGCGTATAAAAAGGGCACTAATGTGTCGTCTAATGTAAATAAAGAGCAATAGGGTTTGGTGTAATGTGAATAAGGAGCAATTCAGTGTGATCTAATGTGAATAAGGGGCTCTACTGTGAGGAGTAACATTTATAAGGTAAAGTGATACTACTGTGGGATGTAATATGAATTATGGACACTATCGCATGATCAAATGTGAATAAAATTGCAGTACTGTGTGGCGTAATTGGAATTGGGGTTACTATTGAGTGGCCATGCCCCTTGCCAGCAAAAACACCCCCCTTTTTGGGCTGAGCACCAAATGTGTGAACTGTTCCTATTTAAAAGGGGGTCCAAACACCAAAATAAGGACTGCTATGGGTGAGGGGTGATGGTGCTGGGAAAGAGGTGCAAGGTCAGAGGCGGAACCAGTGGTGGTGCTAGGGGGCACCAGCCAAAATCTTGCCTAGGGCATCATATTGGTTAGGGCCGGCTCTGGCTCTGTCCCATCTACCCCCTGACAGGTACATAGTGATATATCCTGCAGATTATTACATTACTGACCCCTCTAGTGATCTGCAGAACATTGCTCTGTCCCATCTACCCCCTGACAGCTACATAGTGATATATCCTGCAGATTATTACATTACTGACCTCTCTAGTGATCTGCAGAACATTGCTCTGTCCCATCTACCCCCTGACAGGTACACAGTGATATACTCTGCAGATTATTACATTACTGACCTCTCTAGTGATCTGCAGGACATTGCTCTGTCCCGTCCACCCCCTGACAGGTACATAGTGATATATCCTGTAGATTATTACATTACTGTCCTCTCTAGTGATCTGCAGAACATTGCTCTGTCCCATCTACCTCCTGACAGGTACATAGTGATATATTCTGCAGAGGGTGGACTTTGATTTCTTCTGCGGAGTATCCCCTACAGTTTCTCCCACCTCTCCGCACATTGGGAGCCTCTGTGGGGGGAGTTGCGCACCTTGATGGACGCTAGGTAGATCTGAAAGCATTTTGCGCTGTTCATCGAGGGTACAATGAAAATATTTCCCCGTTTATATTAGTTGTTCAGTTGTGAAATTGTTTTCATGAGTAATTTTATTTATTTAATCCTTATTTTGCGGCGTTCCTCAGCTGTCCCGCATAGATGATCCCCCTGTGTAATGGCGGCTCGCACACTGTGTCGCTATGTGTCAGTAGTTACTGCCACAAAGACTCAGGGAAGCGGGGGTCCTCAGGGCTGGGCTTTGTTCCGTCAGACCCTTTCATGGCAGCGATAGCACCGTCTGATTCATCACACTATTATCTGGGGAAAAGTAGCATAATTAGGATAATTACCAGGCTTTATTATCACCTGCTCCTGACTGGTGAAATGACCTAGAAAACAACACTATCGAGCCGCGACTTTCATGAAGGTTTACACAATATATACAGGGAGGAAAAGAGGACGTACAGCGTAATGTATATGGTAGTATTGTCCTTAGTCAGCTGGGACCCCAGGTGTCAGTGTGTCATTGTGCTGGGACCCCAGGTGTCAGTGCGTCATTGTGCTGGGAGCCCAGGTGTCAGTGCGTCATTGTGCTGGGACCCCAGGTGTCAGTGCGTCATTGTGCTGGGAGCCCAGGTGTCAGTGCGTCATTGTGCTGGGACCCCAGGTGTCAGTGCGTCATTGTGCTGGGACCCCAGGTGTCAGTGCGTCATTGTGCTGGGACCCCAGGTGTCAGTGCGTCATTGTGCCGGGACCCCAGGTGTCAGTTCGTCATTGTGCCGGGACCCCAGGTGTAAGTGCGTCATTGTGCCGGGTCCCCAGGTGTCAGTGCGTCATTGTGCCGGGACCCCAGGTGTCAGTGCGTCATTGTGCCGGGACCCCAGGTGTAAGTGCGTCATTGTGCTGGGACCCCAGGTGTCAGTGCGTCATTGTGCTGGGAGCCCAGGTGTCAGTGCGTCATTGTGCTGGGACCCCAGGTGTCAGTGCGTCATTGTGCTGGGACCCCAGGTGTCAGTGCGTCATTGTGCTGGGAGCCCAGGTGTCAGTGCGTCATTGTGCTGGGAGCCCAGGTGTCAGTGCGTCATTGTGCTGGGACCCCAGGTGTCAGTGCGTCATTGTGCTGGGACCCCAGGTGTCAGTGCGTCATTGTGCCGGGACCCCAGGTGTCAGTGCGTCATTGTGCCGGGTCCCCAGGTGTCAGTGCGTCATTGTGCCGGGACCCCAGGTGTCAGTGCGTCATTGTGCAGGGACCCCAGGTGTCAGTGCGTCATTGTGCCGGGACCCCAGGTGTCAGTGCGTCATTGTGCCGGGACCCCAGGTGTCAGTGCGTCATTGTGCCGGGACCCCAGGTGTCAGTGCGTCATTGTGCCGGGACCCCAGGTGTCAGTGCGTCATTGTGCCGGGTCCCCAGGTGTCAGTGCGTCATTGTGCCGAGACCCCAGGTGTCAGTGCGTCATTGTGCCGGGACCCCAGGTGTCAGTGCGTCATTGTGCCGGGACCCCAGGTGTCAGTGCGTCATTGTGCCGGGACCCCAGGTGTCAGTGCGTCATTGTGCCGGGACCCCAGGTGTCAGTGCGTCATTGTGCCGGGACCCCAGGTGTCAGTGCGTCATTGTGCCGGGTCTCCAGGTGTCAGAGCGTCATTGTGCTGGGACTCCAGGTGTCAGTGCACCATTGTCCTGGGACCCAGGTGTCAGTGCGTCATTGTGCTGGGACCCCAAGTGTCAGTGCGTCATTGTGCTGGGACTCCAGGTGTCAGTGCCTCTGTAGGTGCCCTGCCCTTAAATAAGTGCAGACCTGTGATCGTTTAAGCACCCGTTATAATGTATATTCTGTGCCCACTATGTAAGTTATATAATTTCAGCCTCTCTCTTAGTCTACGTTAGGGTAACCTATATGTAAGTCAGTGTGGAGTAATAATGATTCATGTCCTTTTGCAATCCTCAGACTATCTGGCGGGTTAGGAGTAAGAATGACCCCTCCGCGTATGGACACCTGCACTGGAGGCTGAAATTACAATTGTAAACATTTGTTTTATTTTATTCAACTGCAGCCATTGTGCAATAACCTGGGGGTGTTTGCTGACCTCGCCCTTTGGCCTGTCCTGTAAATACTGACATACTGACATTGCTCTGTCCACACAGGTGATACAGTCCCCCCAGCAACAGGAACGTACGCAGCCAGAGATCTTAGGTCTACGCACTGGGCCTTGGAGAGAGATAAAGTACCAATCTACCATGTTACAGGCTGTTTGAAAAATGATAGTTAGTAGCTGATTGGCTGGTACTTTTATCACCGTCCACTCTATCTCTCTCCAGGCTGAGTACATTGACTCCCATCTCTGCAGTGGTGCGCCCCCTGAATCCTGGCGCCCTAGGCGTCTGCCTCCGGAGGCTCACGATGCACATTCGGCACAAAGCTTTCCATAAGAGCTGCCAATTAAAGGCTAATAAAATCAGCGCTACCTCCGGGTTTGTTTAGACACAACACTCAACCGGGAAGAATGAAGTATTACACGTGTGCGTAAGTAATCCCTGACACGTTCCATTCTCCGCGCTGACATTGATTTGTCGCTGTTTACCGGTCTGTCACCGTCATTAGCGAGATTGATTTTTCAATTGGGCTGTAACAGATCTTCCTGCCGGCTCGGCTGAGAGATTAAAAGCATCTACATTAACATCCATCCTCCCCACGGCCGCGCTCCCCTCCTCTCTCGGATGGGACAATGCCCAGATGAGGGGGGAGAATAGTGAGATAGACAATGGAGGAAGGGGGGGTGGCGGGGGTGGGAGGCGGGCGCTGGGAGTTAATACATCTCGCTGACGGGGTAATTGTAACCTACTCAAGAGCTGTAAAAAGCCATTAAAGTGTGGTTACCTGCCTAGCATTGCTTTGTCATCACTAACAATATTAATATTAATGGAACAAGGAACCTACAGTACCACTTGATGCCGCAGTAAAAGGCGCCGTGCTTACACAACAAGGGGCCGGCGTGCAAACGTTTCCTAGTTCCACGCGGCTTGCATTTATTCTGGCTGTGATTATTATTTCTCATCTAATATCAGCCCGCCGAGGCTCCAAGAGGCAGACCGACTAAACGCGTCTAAAAAGAAAACATGGAATTGTTGCCGCGACCAATGAGATTGTAGCTGTCACGTATCTAGAAAAGGAAACAAAATGATAGCTGGAATATGAGTGGTCGGAAACGTGGAAGGGTTATTAAAAGCAACCAAAGTGGAGGTTTTGCTTGTAGCAACCAATCAGGTTCCAGTCCTCATTTTTATTAGAAATAACTATAAAACTAATGATATCTATAATCTGATAGGCTGCCGTGGGGCTGGGACACTTTTTGGTTGCCGTTTTCAACACTTCCATGTGGCAACCAATCATATTACAGCTATCATTTTGTAGCCTGTGCAAGATAAGTGATACCAAGGATGTGACTGGTTGCTATTGGAAAACACCCCCAATTTTTTTTTTTATGTTTTAGTAAAGCTACCTCCTAAGAAACTGCCCCCAGTTTCCATTATGGGCTTAGTGACAGGAAGCCGGCTGTGCATAGGGAAAAATATCTGCCCCCGCCATCTCAGCCTGAGAACCGGTTTGCTCAGTACAAAACGCGTCTCTATATAATGCAGGTTTCATGCTGAGCAAATGCACAAAGTAAAATGCGCACAAGTTGCGTTGTTTTTTTTCAGCCAACCAGATGGCAGGATCGTAAACAGCAACTGTATTGCACCAAGCCTACAGGGACGCAACAAAGATACGTGCGGTTCAAAGTCAGTTTTGCCGTCCGATTGGTTTCATATAATAAGAAAAATACCTCCAAACACATTTTTTTTTTATTGTAATTTCACTTTTGTAGGGAATAACTTTTATTTTAGTACACTGAGCAGAAACACCACTGTCCTGGCCACATGGGGGCGCCATTGGGATGTTTTCTAGGATGGGAAGTGGAGGTCCCACTGAGCGTAGTATTGTGTCTTGTGAATTCTCAGAGCCAATAGCAACGCGGGGAGCGTCGGCTGCGTGATACATGATAACCGGCCTCTGCCTCCCCCCGCTGCGGATGAACCTGCTACAATAGGACTATTTTTATCTCTCCGCAGCCCCTGGAGACTCCCTACACAGAAAGCGCCAACTGATCTGGAAATTTGTGTGTCCTTGGAACAGAGAGAGACCCAGGAGCTGTGGGGAGATTACGCTGGATAATCCCTCTGATAATAACATGGAGAGAGAGAGAGATAAAGTACCAGCCAATCAGCTCCTCGCTGTCATGCTACAGGCTGTGTTAGAAAAATGACAGTTAGGAGCTGGTGGGAAGGAACTTTATCTTTCTGCACTTTATCTCTCTCCAAGGCTTACTACATAGACCCCGTAGTGGGTGATCCAGTTAGTGGCGCATATAGAATTACCCCTATACAATTATTGATTGCGCTAGCTACAGCGCCAAAGAGAGCTTTACACGTAAACCCGCTTACTCTGCATGTATGTGCAAATACACAGTGCCACTTCCGTTATATGGTATACTGGATTTAATTCTTAGTGTCTCTTATCCGCAATGTGTGGACAACCGCACACAGTGCGACTTCCCTAATATGGTATGCTGGATGTAATTCTTAGCACAGTATCTCTGGTATCTCTCTGGATGTGTGGACAACTGCACACAGTACCACTTCCCTAATATGGTATGCTGGATGTAATTCTTAGCACAGTATCTCTGGTATCTCTCTGGATGTGTGGACAACCGCACACAGTGCCACTTCCCTAATATGGTATGCTGGATGTAATTCTTAGCACAGTATCTCTTGTATCTCTCTGGATGTATGGACAACTGCACACAGTGCCACTTCCCTAGTTCTGAATGCTGGACATAATTCTTTGTATCTGATATTCTGAGTGTATGGACGGCTGCACAGTACCACTTCCCTTGTTATACATATTGGAGGCTGTTCTCAGTATATGTTATTCTAAATATATGAGTAACCGTACATTACCACTTCCCTTGTTCTGAATGCTGGACGTAATTCTGTATCTCTACTGTTCTAAGTGTATGGACAAGTGCACAGTACCTCTTCCCTTGTTATGACTGTTGGATGTGGTTCTCAGTATCTTTTATCATGAGTGTACAGGAAACCACACAGTACCACTTCCCTTCTTCTGAATACTGGGTGCAGGTCTCATTATCTGTAATTCTGTAAATATAGATGTAATTCTCCCAGTCTGATTTTAGTCTGCTGCACCGCAAAATGCACAGTGCCACTTCTCTTGTTTTGTATGTAATTCCTGATATATCTTCTTGTTTGTTACATTTATATAACTGTGCTGCATATCCTGATGTGTTGTTCTGTATGCAGTCAGTATCTGCTGTTATTCTGGGTGCCTCGGCACAGTACAACACCTCAATCTTGGTATCTGTTGTCATCTATATATAGTCCATGCTGACCATTATTTAGATTGCGCTGCGATATGGAGTCATTAGTCTGACCTGGGAGATCCGCGTCATATTCAGCTCCAGTCTCCGCTCTGCAACGGGAGCGCTTCTTCCTGCTATAAAATGAGGATTATACATATATGATATTATACTATTATTATAATCCCCCACCCCATCCGGCTCATTGAGTTCCCATTGCCGCTGCCTGCAGGGACCGTTCCACGCGCTTTCACTCTAATCTCTGTCACAACTGAGCGATCAGCCAATTTACCGTTTAATTAGGAATGATGCGGAGAGGCGCCTGTTGTATTCCCAGCAGACTGAGCTTTATTCCACTTTATTGCAGCTGCACCTTCCCAGCCACTGTGGATCTCTCTGCCACCTAGTGGCTAACCAGCGTATTTATCAATATTATTTTTGCAAAACATTTTGTTTTCCCACCTGTTTCACATTATGTTAGTATCACCGAAATGTACTAACGGCAATTAGAAAATAATTTGTAACATTTTACCCCAAGCCCTTAATATCAAATTTTTGTAGTAATCAGATTGCACTTTTCATCCTTGTAATAAGAAATGTGAAATGGTTGAATTTACAAAAAAAAATAAAAAATACTGGAGGGAGCCCTGTGATAATAACGTTATCTTGAGATAGTGTTATCACAGATTCCCTCTGGTTCCCTGGCTCCGCTCTGACAGACAAAGCAGAGTTGAGAGCTGGCGCCTGTGATCAGCCATGTCTATCTAAGACCACAGGCTGATTGCACTGGTGCGGTGATCGGTGCTGTTATATATATACCCCTAAATATGATAATTAATGATGATGGGGAAAGAATTACATTTATTGTGCACGCAATGATATTAATGGGTCTGTATTTGGGATTTAAACCACCACCACTAAAATATAAATCAGAGCCAGACTTCTTTCCAGGCACATCCTTTATTCCCATGTAACTTACTTCTCACTTATCTCAGAATTGAGGCAGCCACCGTGAAAGTGTTTATTCTTTGCATAAAGAATTTTACCCTAAAGTGATATATATTCAATTTTCTATCATTATTTGTTACAGCTTGTTATAATATCTATTTTTATCTTCTTTTTTGTTAATTTTTTTTATTAACTGTAAACTCAAACTGGATATTCGTACGGGCTTCTAGATCACTGCGCGTGTGTGACCTGAGGTGTAGAGGTATCCAACACTGTCAGATTTTGAGAGGACTTGAGGAGAAACGACTATTGCTTTATTTGCTCAGCCAGTTGCGTTGATAACTATTTTCCTGTCAATGCAATAGAAAATCACCCTTATAGCTGACCCAACCTGATCTGATAATAGGAATTACACAATAGGTTTACAGATCAAGGGAAGTGATACTGAGAATTACATTCTGCATACAGAATACAGGAAGTAGTACTGTACAGGTGTCTGATCATAAAGAATAACCAATTCTGAGATTAGCATACAGAATAATGGAAGTGGTACTGTGTATGTGTCTGATCACATGGAAGAATTTGTACTGAGAATTACATACAGAATAATGGAAGTGGTACTGTGCATGTGTATGTTCATATTGAGAACTGATACTGAGAATTACATCCATCATACAGAATAACGGAGGCATTACTGTGCAGAAATCTATTCATACTCAAGAACGGATACTGAGAATTACAGAATAACTGAAGTAGTACTGTGCATGTGTGTGTTTGTACTGAAGAACTGACACTGAGAATTGCATACAGAATAATGGAAGCTGTATTGTGCAGGTGTCTGCCCATACTGAAGAAATTATAATGAGAATTATACCTATCTTACAGAATAATGGAAGTGGCACTGTGCAAGTGGCTGCTCATACTGAAGAACTGATAATGAGAATTACGTTCAGCATACAGAGCAATGGAAGTGGTACCTGTTCATACAGAACTGCAACTGAGAATCGGGACTAGCATACAGAATAAGAGAAGTGGTACTGTGCATGTGTCTGTCCATGCAGAGGCACTAATACTGAGAATTACATGCAGCATATAGAGAAGAAGTGTTTAATCTGTATTAAGGGCAGATATCCTGAAACAGCAGAAAGTCACTTCCATGTAAATAAGCTATCTGCCGCACAATCTCAGTAAACATGGCGTCAGTACATTCAGCTGACACCTGTGCAAGGTCCACGCTGTAGAGGCTCCAGGTCACAGCCAGCATGGAACAGGCTTATCAGCGGCTGCTGTGATTGCAGCTTGTTTACATCACCTCGGCCTTTACCCTGTCCTGCAAACACTGACATTGCTCTGTCCACACAGGTGATACAGATCCCCACAGCAGCAGAACGCACGCACCCACACATCTGCCGGCCTCACCCACGGCGGCGGAACGCACGCACCCACACATCTGCCGGCCTCACCCACGGCGGCGGAACGCACACGCACCCACACATCTGCCGGCCTCACCCACACACCTGCCGGCCTCACCCACAGTGGTGGAACGCATGCACCCACACACCTGCCGGCCTCACCCACAGCGGCGGAACACACGCACCCACACACCTGCCGGCCTCACCCACACACCTGCCGGCCTCACCCACAGCGGCGGAACACACGCACCCACACACCTGCCGGCCTCACCCACACACCTGCCGGCCTCACCCACAGCGGCGGAACACACGCACCCACACATCTGCCGGCCTCACCCACACATCTGCCGGCCTCACCCACAGCGGCGGAACGCACGCACCCACACATCTGCCGGCCTCACCCACGGCGGCGGAACGCATGCACCCACACATCTGCCGGCCTCACCCACAGCGGCGGAACGCACGCACCCACACATCTGCCAGCCTCACCCACGGCGGCGGAACGCACGCACCCACACATCTGCCGGCCTCACCCACGGCGGCGGAACGCATGCACCCACACACCTGCCGGCCTCACCCACAGCGGCGGAACGCACGCACCCACACATCTGCCGGCCTCACCCACACATCTGCCGGCCTCACCCACAGCGGCGGAACGCACGCACCCACACATCTGCCGGCCTCACCCACACATCTGCCGGCCTCACCCACGGCGGCGGAACGCACGCACCCACACATCTGCCGGCCTCACCCACAGCGGCGGAACGCACGCACCCACACATCTGCCGGCCTCACCCACACACCTGCCGGCCTCACCCACAGCGGCGGAACACATGCACCCACACACCTGCCGGCCTCACCCACGGCGGCGGAACGCATGCACCCACACACCTGCCGGCCTCACCCACAGCGGCGGAACGCACGCACCCACACATCTGCCGGCCTCACCCACACACCTGCCGGCCTCACCCACAGCGGCGGAACACACGCACCCACACACCTGCCGGCCTCACCCACGGCGGCGGAACGCATGCACCCACACACCTGCCGGCCTCACCCACGGCGGCGGAACGCATGCACCCACACACCTGCCGGCCTCACCCACGGCGGCGGAACGCACGCACCCACACACCTGCCGGCCTCACCCACGGCGGCGGAACGCACGCACCCACACATCTGCCGGCCTCACCCACACACCTGCCGGCCTCACCCACAGCGGCGGAACACACGCACCCACACACCTGCCGGCCTCACCCACGGCGGCGGAACGCACGCACCCACACATCTGCCGGCCTCACCCACGGCGGCGGAACGCACGCACCCACACATCTGCCGGCCTCACCCACACACCTGCCGGCCTCACCCACAGCGGCGGAACACACGCACCCACACACCTGCCGGCCTCACCCACACACCTGCCGGCCTCACCCACAGTGGTGGAACGCATGCACCCACACACCTGCCGGCCTCACCCACAGCGGCGGAACGCACGCACCCACACACCTGCCGGTCTCACCCACAGCGGCGGAACACACGCACCCACACACCTGCCGGCCTCACCCACGGCGGCGGAACACACGCACCCACACACCTGCCGGCCTCACCCACAGCGGCGGAACGCATGCACCCACACACCTGCCGGCCTCACCCACAGCGGCGGAACGCATACACCCACACACCTGCCGGCCTCACCCACAGCGGCGGAACGCACGCACGCACCCACACACCTGCCGGCCTCACCCACAGCGGCGGAACGCACACACGCACCCACACATCTGCCGGCCTCACCCAAACACCTGCCGGCCTCACCCACAGCGGCGGAACGCATGCACCCACACACCTGCCGGCCTCACCCACAGCGGCGGAACGCATGCACCCACACACCTGCCGGCCTCACCCACAGCGGCGGAACGCACGCACCCAAACACCTGCCGGCCTCACCCACAGCGGCGGAACGCATGCACCCACACACCTGCCGGCCTCACCCACAGCGGCGGAACGCACGCACCCAAACACCTGCCGGCCTCACCCACAGCGGCGGAACGCATGCACCCACACACCTGCCGGCCTCACCCACAGCGGCGGAACGCATGCACCCACACACCTGCCGGCCTCACCCACAGCGGCGGAACGCACGCACCCAAACACCTGCCGGCCTCACCCACACACCTGCCGGCCTCACCCACAGTGGCGGAACACACGCACCCACACACCTGCCGGCCTCACCCACAGCGGCGGAACACACGCACCCACACACCTGCCGGCCTCACCCACAGCGGCGGAACACACGCACCCACACACCTGCCGGCCTCACCCACACACCTGCCGGCCTCACCCACAGTGGCGGAACACACGCACCCACACACCTGCCGGTCTCACCCACACACCTGCCGGCCTCACCCACAGTGGCGGAACACACGCACCCACACACCTGCCGGCCTCACCCACACACCTGCCGGCCTCACCCACAGTGGCGGAACACACGCACCCACACACCTGCCGGTCTCACCCACAGCGGCGGAACACACGCACCCACACACCTGCCGGCCTCACCCACAGCGGCGGAACGCATGCACCCACACACCTGCCGGCCTCACCCACAGCGGCGGAACGCATGCACCCACACACCTGCCGGCCTCACCCACACACCTGCCGGCCTCACCCACAGCGGCGGAACGCATGCACCCACACACCTGCCGGCCTCACCCACAGTGGTGGAACGCATGCACCCACACACCTGCCGGCCTCACCCACAGCGGCGGAACACACGCACCCACACACCTGCCGGCCTCACCCACAGCGGCGGAACACACGCACCCACACACCTGCCGGCCTCACCCACAGCGGCGGAACGCACGCACCCAAACACCTGCCGGCCTCACCCACAGTGGTGGAACGCACGCACCCACACACCTGCCGGTCTCACCCACAGCGGCGGAACACACGCACCCACACACCTGCCGGCCTCACCCACACACCTGCCGGCCTCACCCACAGCGGCGGAACGCATGCACCCACACACCTGCCGGCCTCACCCACAGCGGCGGAACACACGCACCCACACACCTGCCGGCCTCACCCACAGCGGCGGAACGCACGCACCCACACACCTGCCGGCCTCACCCACAGCGGCGGAACGCACGCACCCACACACCTGCCGGCCTCACCCACAGCGGCGGAACACACGCACCCACACACCTGCCGGCCTCACCCACAGCGGCGGAACGCACGCACCCACACACCTGCCGGTCTCACCCACAGCGGCGGAACACACGCACGCACCCACACACCTGCCGGCCTCACCCACAGCGGCGGAACGCACGCACGCACCCACACACCTGCCGGCCTCACCCACAGCGGCGGAACGCACGCACCCACACACCTGCCGGTCTCACCCACAGCGGCGGAACGCACGCACCCACGCACCTGCCGGCCTCACCCACAGCGGCGGAACGCACGCACCCACACACCTGTCGGCCTCACCCACAGCGGCGAAACGCACTCACACACACCTGCCGGCCTCACCCACAGCGGCGGAACGCATGCACCCACACACCTGCCGGCCTCACCCACAGCGGCGGAACGCATGCACCCACACACCTGCCGGCCTCACCCACAGCGGCGCAACGTATGCACCCACACACCTGCCGACCTCACCCACAGTGGCGGAACTCATGCACCCACACACCTGCCGGCCTCACCCACAGCGGCGCAACGTATGCACCCACACACCTGCCGACCTCACCCACAGTGGCGGAACTCATGCACCCACACCCCTGCCGGCCTCACCCACAGCGGCGGAACGCATACACCCACACACCTGCCAGTCCCGCTACAGCATATTGCAGGGAAGGAACCTGTGATATTCCCCCCATACATCATTACATACTGTATACATACTAAACTACAGATAATGCAGAATGCTGTAATCGAATACATGTCTTTCTTCTCTCATACATTCATTACACCGATTGTAAGCTTCTGGGGTCAGTCTCCCTGAAAGATATTAGTTGATATCTAGAGTGTAACTCCTTGGAACAGTAGCTATTAATACATGTCTATATTATCAATGGCCATGTTGATAAGGTTGTCAGAATTATTTTGTATCCGTATTCTGAGCACTTAGAGTGTGCACCTGGTTTGTCTTTTTCCTGTGTGATACATTTAAAATGTCCAAGAACGAAGTAAAAGGGGGCTCATTCAGGAGTGTTTACACTGCCCACAGGGCTGCGCTACCTCTTGGGGCTACCAGGTGATTTCCATGGGTGCCAGTCTGTATGTCACTGTGCGCCTGCCATTGATAGGGATGGGCACCTGCCAGGACCTTCTTGCTCGTTAATCTGGCAGCTGCTGAGCCTTCATCTTGCTAATGGGCAAGGAGTGTGGCACCATGCTGTGATGTCACTGCCTGGCACCTGTGGGGCTTGTCTACTAGATTTCATGCCATGACTGAAGGGGAATAACGGTGACTACTGCTGGGTACTGAAGTTCTGCTCACGCAAAGACCCCAGGCACAGCCAATAGATTCCGGGGTTACATTAGTATAGAGACAGCAGACAAAACCCAGTATCTACCTCCTGTCCTTGGGCGCAGTGTTGTATGTTATGGCCTCCTGTGGTAGCGCGGCCTGTCTAACACGGTCGCCATGAGAGATGTCGGGCCCTAGCAGAAGTTGAGGAAGGTAGTGAGCTGGGGCAACACTGCGATGGCAGAGGGGTCATGGTCACACCATGTTGAGGTTCTGGCTGCACCAAGGTTTCTGGCCACAGTACTTACTTTGTACCCAACCCCACCCTGGGCCTCCGAGGCTCAGGTTCTGTGTACCGCGCGTCACCGTGAGGAGTGCTGATAAATAAGGGACTGGAGAGGGAAAGGCTAAAGGAGAGTCTGGTGGGGACATCAATGTTTCCAGGTGGAGCTTTGAAATACAGAACCCAAAACTGACCCCTCACCCCTCGCCCCCCACCCCTTTACTGACTCCTGACGACATTTAAGTCAACATTGAAAGTTTGAGCTTTAATTTTGTTAATGCAAATTCGATTACAGTAAAACAGAGATTGTCATGCTTGCTGGGACTTGTAGTTCCCCCACAATTCGTCAGACACTGATCTACCTCTTTATCTTTTATTTTTGTTTTACATTGATTTCCTCTTTTTCCTCCAAACTGTAGTGAATAATTTACCCTGGCTGGCTCAGGCCAGACCCTGGAAGGGATGGGGGTATGGGGTGTGGGGCAGGGGTATCACACTGAGCGTACCAATCAATAACAGCGGTTGCGCAATGTCAGAGTGATGTCATAGAACTTGTTTTCATTGCACATCTTATTATGTTCTTGGTAACACTGTTTTCTGTCACAGCATGTTCCGGGTGAGACTGGAAGTAAGGACACGGCCAGGTCACCTGACTGTCATGACTGGCGTATTTGTGGCAGAACATCACAGATAAAGGGGCAAATTCATCAGTTCCAGCTGGTTTGATTTTTGTTATGCAGAAAAGTGTTTCCGCTTCTTACACGGGGGAAGTGAATCAAGTTCTGCTGCATTACCGGTTCTGTTATCACCGTCTCATGGATGATAATTAATTCAATAAACCCTGTTCCTCTTTGTATAAAGCAGCGGTTCCCAAACGCGGTCCTCAAGGCACCCTGACGGTCCAGGTTTTAGGTATATCCATGGCTCAGCACATATGGATAAATCAGATTGACTGAGGTGCTAAATAAGTCACCTGTGGCCAAGCATGGATAAAGTCACAGAAGGGTGCTGCTGCATGCGCTACTACGTCCACCGCAGAATCAGGCCCTACGTGGCACTCACACCACGCAGAAGACATAATAGGGTTGCAGCCTTTTAGCAGATGGAGAGGTGGGTACAAGACAACTGATTGCCACCTAAAGGCGACAGAAAGCGAGCCCCTTAACTATAAAGACTGTACCTAGGTGGAGCCATCTTAGAATATGGCAGAGGTTCCGTTCCCTCCAGTCTGTGTGAACAGCTGAGCACAAAGTCACAGACATGGAGGAGATAAGAGGTTATCTTCCCCTCAGGTTCCGTGTCTCACAGCTCCTCATCACCTTTGGAGTTGGGTGACGGGTCCAGGAAAGGACCTCAGTGCGTGCGGCCTGCACAGTCACCGGCAGATATGGCAGCCCTGAGATAGTAGAGAAGCAAAGAGCACACTGATAGGAGGCCTCTGTGCTCAGGTGTAAACACGCTCCCTCCATCATCTCCATAGTAACCACAGGCTGCAGGTGACCCCTTACTCCCAGAGGAACAGGCCGGGACTACCAGTGCCTCTCCAAAGCTACAAGTCCCAGCATCTCCTGCCACATTTCAGAGCATTCTGGGACTTGTAGTTTTTACAGTGCCTATGAGAGTCACAGGTTGTGCAGACCTGGAATACAACACGTAGCTAAATCCATTTTGGTAGCGTCTAGTTTACCTTCCTGGAGAGGACCTTTCCCATAACCCCCTGGGTCCATGTCACAATCTATTTGGAATAGTAAAGTGTGGCGAGCATAGCGGATATTTCACATAGGGCCCTGAATCTGAGTGGCTGTATTTGTGCCATGCCGCGGAAGCCGGACTTACTACCCATACTTGCCTACTGGAACGGCCGGGAGGCTCCCGCAAATCGTGGTGCGCTCCCGAACACCCGGAAGAGTGCACAAGTCTCCCAGTGCTTGCCCGCAGTCACCCACTTAGGAGTGAAGTGGGCGGTCCTGTTGGCCGATAGTGTGATTTGCGCTGAATTACGTAGTAGCCACACCCCTGCCGTACAATGCCAGTCATCTCGGCATTGTATAGCAGGGGGTGTGGCCATGATGATGCAATCACTCAGCCACACCCCCAGCACGCTGCCCACATACCTAGGGGCAGCCATGAAGTAGGCATCTACCTATGCTAAGGTGAGTATCCACAGAGCTCCGCCCACTGTGATTATTCCCACGGCCGCACCGGTCGTCATTAGTAATACCTCCCAACTGTCTCGATTTTGGCATGACAGTCCTATTTTCCGGGTCGCAGTGTCCACAGTGGTGGTGGTGGTGGTGGGGGGGGGGCAGTTTAGAGACCTCTCTCACTTGCTGCTCAATAGAGCTGCGGTGAATAGACTCTTCTATTCACCCTGAGAGAGGGTCTGCGGCCATGGGCAGCATCTCGCAGAGCGCTGGTCACCCCCACCACATCGGCTGCGAAAACAGGGGCGTGGCCATTGATTGCGGCACTTCCGTCACTAATTTGGGCCAGCACCTTTGGCGAGCATCTGTGCCCGCCTCCCAACTTTATAAAATTGGAGGGTATGCTTGTGCCAGCCCCATGCTGGGTGCAAGAGACTGGCGTGACACAGACTCCCCTGTGCATGGACCTGCATCACGCGGGTACTGTGCCAGCTGTGCCACAGGCGCTCCGCTGATCTGTATTACCATGGGTGACGTACTGAGCCGTGGAGAGAGATAAAGTACCAGCCAATCAGCTCCTAGCTGCCATGTTACAGGCTGTATTTGAAAAAATGACAGTTAGGAGCTGATACTTTATCACTCTCCAAGGCTGAGTACATTGGTGCAGACGATGGTGGCATCTAAGCACGCACCAGGCGCTATCACAGCATCTATGGACGCTGACAGCGGGCACCTGGCCTTGCACACTCGGACGTACTCCAAGGAAAGGGCTTATGCATAAAGTCACAGACACAACCGACATCCCACTGCGGACTGTTACTAACCCCAGACGTGGGTGCATCAGCGTGGATTCATGGCATCATCTCCGCGTCTGTGCCAATCAGTGCTAGAGACTGGCAGACCCCCCCTATCCATACTCCCTCCTGATTTATCCCATGCCAAGGCAACACACAATCAGCATAACCCCAGGGAGATAACGGGACTCCACGTTGCAGGCATAGAGACCTTTACACCTCAGCTGGGTAAGCAGTTTGTCAGCAACCAGAGGCCAATGGGAGACCACAGGGCTGGGACGGCCAGAGCCATCTTACTATATAAAGGACACGTCCAGGACCTGCACCTCATCCCAGAACTCAGGATTATCCACACACCATTACAGCAGGTAAGTGACCATCACCTCTCGGGGGCAGACAATGGGAATAGCTAATATTTCTCAGTGGTGTCCACTGCAGCATCAGCTCTATAAAGTTACTTATTTGAATGTCCTCTGGTGGGTCACAAAACTTCAAAAAAAAGCCTTAATGTTTTTTTCTGGGGTGTAAGGGCGCAGGTCGGGGTCATTGGGTGGTCTGAGGGCAATTTGCATTTTTGCAATGGATAAAAGCTGCACTGCTGGTAGCATTGTCATATCAGACAATCAAAACTGCACCTACAGTATATGGAAACCATGATGCACTACAGTTACCTCAAGTGCACATTATAGACGCCAGCAGAGAGGGTGCAAGTACCCACCATCAGGGGGGATATAATGTCATGGATTGGGAGTGCCCCTATGTCCAGTAATATTAATGCACGGGGGTCGCTGCCGAACAGTCCAGTAACAGGGACCTCTCTGTCATATTCCAGGACTTGCACACTCATCACTGCAGACATGAAGGTCTTGGCTCTGGCTCTGCTAGTCATCACCGTCAGCAGCTTAGAAGGTAAGATGGAAGCTAGCCCTATGTTATTTATTGTTATCACTTAAGATGTGTAAGTTGCTCACAGCATACTGCCATATTTCTTGCAAAGGTCATTAAATCTGAGACAGCAGTTTTTAATATTACTGTTTATCATCTAGTGGCGATTAATCAAGCCTTGGAAAGAGATAAAGGGGTCTATTTACTAAGCCGTGGAGAGAAATAAAGTACCAGCCAATCAGCCGCTGTCATTTTTTTCAAACACAGCCTGTAACCTGGCAATCAGGAGCTGATTGGCTGGTACTTTCTCTCCACTATCACTGGACTGTCCCTCGATATGTCTGTCATGGCGCAGGCTCAGGGGAAACGGAACAAGTCAGAATAAAACACATTAATATATTTTTAATTTTGGGGGGTTTTCTGCTAAATTTTTACAAAAGTTAATTACCGTGCATAAGAGACGTTATTTATTTCCGCTGATTTCATATTTCGCTAATAAATATGTACGTGAACACGTGCCGTGTAATAAGTATTATGTTGAAAAAACTGCTATACTGTAATGAAATAAATGATCCGGTATATATAATGGGATAGCGCATCCTTAAGGCGTATTATAAAAGAAGAAGAAGAGGAATGGTTCCTTGTATTTCCCTGGCATGGCCCGCTGAGCGAGATAACGATCGTCAGCGTCAGGCTAGACAAGGCGCCTGTAGATAATAGGTGGGCTCAGGAACTGCTGCCGTATAAGAGGGGTCCCGATCCCCCTGTGTATACAATGTTCAACAATGGCACTCGCAGCGCTCCCCCTGCTGTGTGCGCCTACTGCGCTAAACTGCGCAACACTTAAAGTGACGGCTAAATGGAAATAATGGACTGAATCAGTTTTGCGTAACCAGTTTTTATTGAGGTCATTAAACAAAAACAATACAAAAATAATTAGCATGAATTGACATATAGTAGAAAACACAAGAGGATAATAGCTTTGGATGTGGGTGGCCTTAACTGGGGTGGGGGGCAGTAAGTAATACAAAGAGTCAGAACACAGACCGTGTAGCCGCAGGCATGTCCAAACTGCGGCCCTCCAGCTGTTGAGAAACTACACATCCCAGCATGCCCTGACACAGCTTTGGCATTCTCTGACAGCAAAACGGTGTCAGGGCATGCTGGGATATGTAGTTTCACAACACCTGGAGAGACGCAGTTTGGACATGCCAGCGGAATGACAGTAAAATAGTAAGAGGCAGGGGTAGGGGAAAGAAGTGGGAATGCTGCCCCGGGACTTGGGGGGTAAAAGTACGAAGACGGGAGTTCTATTTAAGATGGGATGTTGCCCATAGCAACCAATCAGTTTCTACTTATGATTTATCTAGCACCTTCTAGAACAGGGATGGGGAACCTTCGGTCCTCCAGCTGTTGAACTACACATCCCAGCATGCCTTGCTACAGTTTTGCGATTTGGCCATGCTAAAACCATTGCAGGGCATGCTGGGATGTGTAGTTTACATGAGCTGGTGGACCGAAGGTTCCCATCCCTGTTCTAGAAGGTGCTAGTTAAATGAGAAGTAGAATCTGATTGGTTGCTAAGGACAACATCTTATCTTAAATAGAACTCCCGTCTTAGTAAACGTACCCCTTGGTGATTCCTGGGTGTGTATCCCCCTTCACCCTGCTCCCTCCTCCAGGGAGACAGGTAGGGAGCCTGAGTGTTGTGTAACCCAACGCACTTCGCTCGAGTTAGGCTTTTTCCTTGGGGATATATTTACTAAAGCTTCTACAACAGCGAATTGGTGATGTTGGCCATAGCAACCAATCAGGTGCTGTCTATCATTTTATAACAGGCAATAGAGAAATGATAGACAGCACCTGATTGGCCGCTATGGGCAACGTCACCAATTCTTTGTGTTAGAGACGTTAGTAAATTTACACCAAGGAATGGTTCCTTGGATTTACCCAGCAGTAATTTGAGAGTCTCTCAGTTGTCCTCAGTCATGTACGTACGTACGTGCGTGCATATATGTATATTATTTTGTTAGTTTTGTCTTTAATCCTGTTCCTTGTCTGTTGTAGCTGGGGTGGTGAAGAGAGACACAGCCGCTGTCCAGCAGGTTACAGATTTCTTCCAGAGCCTTTTTGAGACACTGAAGACCAGCACACTGGACATTAAGGAGAAGATTGAGAACGGTGAACTCCACGCCCAGGCTGGGTGAGTTACATCCTTAGTACATATTGGGGTATAGTGTCACGCACAAGGATCGGGGTAATTCGCACTCTGTAAAGGTCCGCTGTCCAGCTATTGCCGGACTGCCAGTCCCATGGCAGCAGAGGGAATGACCCTTGTAGTGGGAGGAATGGAGACGAGACACTAGCAGGAGCTGAGAAATGAGACACAGAGGTGATAGCCTGTAACGACATTGTCTTTTTCTAGGCAACTGCTTGAACAGACCAAGGCAAAGACGGAGCCGCTGAAGGAAGAGATGGAGAAGATGTTCGCTAAAGTGTTGGAATTAGTCAAGCAGCAGTACTAACCGTATGCGTGTCCTGTGATGTCACCTCGCCCGTAGCCTGTCTCGTGTTATGTTATCTTTCCTGTCCGCGTGACCGTGTATTTTATCATGTATTAAATCATTTGTCTTTACCAACATGGATGTAAAGAGCTACTTCTGGGGGTCAGACGGTCCTTATAGTAGAGGCCAAATATGGCTCAGCTACGCAATATTTTTTTTTTTTTTTTTTTAGAGTGTGCACAAAGTCTAGGTAGAGAAGTGGTGGCGCCATTTTCTGCATAATGCATTAGATGGCACCATAAAGGTCTCAGCAACAGGCAACGATCAGGCAGATGCCACATAATAACACTTATCACCCAATGTACAGAGAAGTCTGCAGTACGGCAGGAGTGTGATGATGCAGCAGGATATACAAAGTATTAGATGACAATATATGTGTAATAATCAGAAGTATTTTATGGGCACAGCACTTGGAACATGGGAACGATGCAGGATATGGTGTAATGACTCAGCATTTAGCACAGGGGAGATTACAATACCATGGCATTTTTGGGGCTTGTGCAGAGCCTTTGGTACATCAGTATTTTGTAACACACACACACACACACGTATATGTACCAAACATATGGTGTGAGGGCACAGTGTGTAGTAACAGAGGTTATCATTGTGCAGCATATGGTGTGAGGGCACAGTGTGTAGTGACAGAGGTTATCATGGTGCAGCATATGGTGTGAGGGCACAGTGTGTAGTGACAGAGGTTATCACGGTGCAGCATATGGTGTGAGGGCACAGTGTGTAGTGACAGAGGTTATCACGGTGCAGCATATGGTGTGAGGGCACAGTGTGCAGTGACAGGTTATCATGGTGCAGCATATGGTGTGAGGGCACAGTGTGCAGTGACAGAGGTTATCATGGTGCAGCATATGGTGTGAGGGCACAGTGTGCAGTGACAGAGGTTATCATGGTGCAGCATATGGTGTGAGGGCACAGTGTGTAGTGACAGGTTATCACGGTGCAGTATATGGTGTGAGGGCACAGTGTGTAGTGACAGGTTATCATGGTGCAGCATATGGTGTGAGGGCACAGTGTGTAGTGACAGAGGTTATCATGGTGCAGCATATGGTGTGAGGGCACAGCTTATAGTGACAGGTTATCATGGTGCAGCATATGGTGTGAGGGCACAGTGTGTAGTGACAGAGGTTATCATGGTGCAGCATGTGGTGTGAGGGTACAGTGTGTAGTGAGAGGTTATCACGGTGCAGCATATGGTGTGAGAGCACAGTGTGTAGTGACAGAGGTTATCATGGTGCAGCATATGGTGTGAGGGCACAGTGTGTAGTGAGAGGTTATCATGGTGCAGCATATGGTGTGAGGGCACAGTGTGTAGTGACAGAGGGTATCACGGTGCAGCATATAGTGTGAGGGTACAGTGTGTAGTGACAGGTTATCATGGTGCAGCATATGGTGTGAGGGGACAGTGTGTAGTGACAGAGGTTATCATGGTGCAGCATATGGTGTGAAGGCACAGTGTGTAGTGACAGGTTATCATGGTGCAGCATATGGTGTGAGGGCAGTGTGTAGTGACACAGGTTATCATGGTGCAGCATATGGTGTGAGGGCACAGTGTGTAGTGACAGAGGTTATCACGGTGCAGCATATGGTGTGAGGGCACAGTGTATAGTGACAGGTTATCATGGTGCAGCATATGGTGTGAGGGCACAGTGTGTAGTGACAGGTTATCATGGTGCATCATATGGTGTGAGGGCACAGTGTGTAGTGACAGGATATCATGGTGCAGCATATGGTGTGAGAGCACAGTGTGTAGTGACAGGTTATCATGGTGCAGCATATGGTGTGAGGGCACAGTGTGTAGTGACAGAGGTTATCATGGTGCAGCATATGGTGTGAGGGTACAGTGTGTAGTGACAGAGGTTATCATGGTGCAGCATATGGTGTGAGGGTACAGTGTGTAGTGACAGAGGTTATCATGGTGCAGCATATGGTGTGAGGGTACAGTGTGTAGTGACAGAGGTTATCATGGTGCAGCATATGGTGTGAGGGTACAGTGTGTAGTGACAGAGGTTATCATGGTGCAGCATATGGTGTGAGAGCACAGTGTGTAGTGACAGGTTATCATGGTGCAGCATATGGTGTGAGGGTACAGTGTGTAGTGACAGAGGTTATCACGGTGCAGCATATGGTGTGAGGGCACAGTGTATAGTGACAGGTTATCACGGTGCAGCATATGGTGTGAGGGCACAGTGCGTAGTGACAGAGGTTATCATGGTGCAGCATATGGTGTGAGGGACAGTGTGTAGTGACAGAGGTTATCATGGTGCAGCATATGGTGTGAGGGACAGTGTGTAGTGACAGAGGTTATCATGGTGCAGCATATGGTGTGAGGGCACAGTGTGTAGCGACAGGTTATAATGGTGCAAGGTTGCACTAAAGAGTGAATGTGGTGTACAAAAAAACTTGACCAGCTTATAGTACGTAACAGCGCTGCCATCATGTTAGTAGATGCAGATGTGCGTTGAATAACCACATACCAGGTTTTTTTTTGTAACAAAGATGAAAAAAAAAACAAAAAACATCCTAAGTAACCACGTCATTAATCAACTAAACCAGGCATGTCCAAACTGCGGCCCTCCAGCTGTAGAGAAACTACACATCCCAGCATGCCCCGACACAGCTTTAGCATTCTCTGACAGCAAAACTGTCAGGGCATGCTGGGATATGTAGTTTCACAACAGCTGGAGGGCCGCAGTTTGGACATGTCTGAACTAAGTGACCATACACTGCAAGTTGTAGCGTTTCACAACCCAACTGCTCAGTGACATAAGGCAACATACATATCAATATATTTGTCCTGTTTGCTCACTGGTTTTTGTTTTGTTTTTTAAAATATATATATATATTATATCATCCCCTTCAGAATAGAAAAACCAATGTACACTTTAAAACCAAAAAAAATAAAAAGACACCACAGGATAGTTGGCTTTTAGAGTTTACATATAAATAAAAATAAAATAGACACCACACAATAGTGGGAACAATTTACTTGGGGAAAGCAAAAAAGAAAATATTTAAAATAAATTTACATTTATCATGTAAGAAAGCTCTAGCGTGGTCCTTCATTCTCGCCAACCCCATATGTATGGCTGCATTTTCATCGCCACCATCAGTGTCTGTAATAGACGTTGGAAATAAAAACCCCATTACTTTCAATCATACTACAAAACAGCAGAAAAGTACAATAGACACTTCACCAGATCACTGTCTAGGGGACATTTTTACCACTGATCTGTTATTTCTACCACATTCACACAAATCATGTTACAACTTGATGTGCACCGGACATTTTTCGGGTTTTGTGTTTTGGTCTAGGATTCGGTTCAGTGGCCGTGTTTTGTATTCGGACGCGTTTTGGCAAAACCTCACCGAAATTTTTTTGTCGGATTCGGGTGTTTTGGATTCGGGTGTTTTTTTCAAAAAACCCTAAAAAACAGCTTAAATGATAGAATGTGGGGGTCATTTTGATCCCATAATATTATTAACCTCAATAACCATAATTTCCACTCATTTCCAGTCTATTCTGAACACCTCACAATATTATTTTTAGTCCTAAAAATTGCACCAAGGTCGCTGGATGGCTAAGCTAAGCGACACAAGTGGCCGACACAAACACCTGGCCCATCTAGGAGTGGCACTGCAGTGTCAGGCAGGATGGCACTTCAAAAAAAATTGTCCCCAAACAGCACATGATGCAAAGAAAAATGAAAGAAAAAAAAGAGGTGCAAGATGGAATTGTCCTACCTACCTACCCTTATGTTGTATAAACAGGACATGCACACTTTAACCAACCCATCATTTCAGCGACAGGGTCTGCCACACAACTGTGACTGAAATTACTGGTTGGTTTGGGTCCCCACCAAAAAAAGAAGCAATCAATCTCTCCTTGCACAAACTGGCTCTACAGAAGCAAGATGTCCACCTCATCATCATCCTCCGATTCCTCACCCCTTTCACTGTGTACATCCCCCTCCTCACAGATTATTAATTCGTCCCCACTGGAATCCACCATCTCAGGTCCCTGTGTACTTTCTGGAGGCAATTGCTGCTGGTGAATGTCTCCACGGAGGAATTGATTATAATTCATTTTGATGAACATCTCCACATTTTCTGGAAGTAACCTCTTACGCCGATTGCTGACAAGGTGAGCGGCGGCACTAAACACTCTTTCGGAGTACACACTGGAGGGAGGGCAACTTAGGTAGAATAAAGGCAGTTTGTGCAAGGGCCTCCAAATTGCCTATTTTTCCTGCCAGTATACGTACGGACTGTCTGACGTGACTACTTGGATGCGGTCACTCATATAATCCCCCACCATTCTTTCAATGGTGAGAGAATCATATTCAGTGACCGTAGACGACATGTCAGTAATCGTTGGCAGGTCCTACAGTCCGGACCAGATGTCAGCACTCGCTCCAGACTGCCCTGCATCACCGCCAGCAGGTGGGCTCGGAATTCTTAGCCTTTTCCTTGCACCCCCAGTTGCGGGAGAATGTGAAGGAGGAGATGTTGACGGGTCACATTCCGCTTGACTTGACAATTTTCTCACCAGCAGGTCTTTGAACCTCTGCAGACTTGTGTCTGCCGGAAAGAGATACAACGTAGGTTTTAAATCTAGGATCGAGCACGGTGGCCAAAATGTAGTGCTCCGATTTCAACAGATTGACCACCCGTGTATCCTGGTTAAGCGAATTAAGGGCTCTATCCACAAGTCCCACATGCCTAGCGGAATAGCTCTGTTTTAGCTCCTCCTTCAATGTCTCCAGCTTCTTCTGCAAAAGCCTGATGAGGGGAATGACCTGACTCAGGCTGGCAGTGTCTGAACTGACTTCACGTGTGGCAAGTTCAAAGGGTTGCACACCCTTGCACAACGTTGAAATCATTCTCCACTGCGCTTGAGTCAGGTGCATTCCCCCCTCTTTTGCCTATATCGTGGGCAGATGTATAGGCTTGAATGGCCTTTTGCTGCTCCTCCATCCTCTGAAGCATATAGAGGGTTGAATTCCACCTCGTTACCACCTCTTGCTTCAGATGATGGCAGGGCAGGTTCAGGAATGTTTGGTGGTGCTCCAGTCTTCGGCACGCGGTGGCTGAATGCCGAAAGTGGCCCGCAATTCTTCGGGCCACAGACAGCATCTCTTGCACGCCCCTGTCGTTTTTTAAATAATTCTGCACCACCAAATTCAATGTATGTGCAAAACATGGGACGTGCTGGAATTTGCCCAGATGTAATGCACGCACAATATTGCTGGCGTTGTCCGATGTCACAAATTCCCAGGAGAGTCCAATTGGGGTAAGCCATTCTGCGATGATCTTCCTCAGTTTCCGTAAGAGGTTGTCAGCTGTGTGCCTCTTCTGGAAAGCGGTGATACAAAGCGTAGCCTGCCTAGGAACGAGTTGGCGTTTGCGAGATGCTGCTACTGGTGCCGCCGCTGCTGTTCTTGCTGCGGGAAGCAATACATCTACCCAGTGGGCTGTCACAGTCATATAGTCCTGAGTCTGCCCTGCTCCACTTGTCCACATGTCCGTGGTTAAGTGGACATTGGGCACAACTGCATTTTTTAGGACACTGGTGACTCTTTTTCTGAGGTCTGTGTACATTTTCGGTATCGCCTGCCTAGAGAAATGGAACCTAGATGGTATTTGGTACCGGGGACACAGTACCTCAATCAAGTCTCTAGTTGCCTCTGAATTAACGGTGGATACCGGAACCACATTTCTCACCGCCCAGGCTGCCAAGGCCAGAGTTATCTGCTTTGCAGCAGGATGACTGCTGTGATATTTCATCTTCCTCGCAAAGGACTGTTGGACAGTCAATTGCTTACTGGAAGTAGTACAAGTGGTCTTCCGACTCCCCCTCTGGGATGACGATCGACTCCCAGCAGCAACAACAGCAGCAGCAGTAGGCGTTACACTCAAGGATGCATCGGAGGAATCCCAGGCAGGAGAGGACTCGTCAGACTTGCCAGTGACATGGCCTGCAGGACTATTGGCTTTCCTGGGTAAGGAGGAAATTGACACTGAGGGAGTTGGTGGTGTGGTTTGCAGGAGCTTGGTTACAAGAGGAAGGGATTTAGTTGTCAGTGGACTCCTTCCACTGTCACCCAAAGTTTTTGAACTTGTCACTGACTTCTGATGAATGCGGTCCAAGTGACGTATAAGGGAGGATGTTCCTAGGTGGTTAACGTCCTTACCCCTACTTATTACAGCTTGACAAAGGCAACACACGGCTTGACACCTGTTGTCCGCATTTGTGTTGAAATAATTCCATACCGAAGAGCTGATTTTTTTTGTATTTTGACCAGGCATGTCAATGGCCATATTCGTCCCACGGACATCAAGTGTCTCCCCGGGTGCCTGACTTAAACAAACCACCTCACCATCAGAATCCTCCTTGTCAATTTCCTCCCCAGCGCCAGCAACACCCATATCCTCATCCTGGTGTACTTCAACAGTGACATCTTCAATTTGACTATCAGGAACTGAACTGTTTTTAAAAAAAACAAAAGACTATTGTATATAGGCTGAGTTCATGTGCCGACTGAAGGGTAAGATTGATGCCCAGTGGTGCCATGCCAGGCTGACAGGTGGTGGCAGACTCCGAGAGTTTAGAACACGCCACCTTAGAAAAATCTGTATGCACACAGGCAACAGCCCAAGGCGAGATGTGCTGCAGCAATCAGGTGTTAATTAGGCCCATTTTCTCTTCTGCTTTATGTACAATAGATCGGGATTGCTTTTACCTGGTCTGGGACTAACAAGCTGTTGCTGATCAGCTGCTTCACCGCGGCCCCAGCCGCCCGGCAACCTTTTAGCTGTTGGCAACTACGGCCGGGAAGGTCTGATTGCCAATCTTCACCATGTAGGTGAACCTGTATTAAACACAGAAAAGTGACATTTACAGGAAGACTGAAGTCATAGCTGAGAGTATGGCCCTAATAGGAGCCCATTCAGCAGATTACTAACCTTGTGTCAGATCTACGCCGAAGCCCAGTCCTCCCCCAGCGCCATCTTTTATTCTAAAACACAGCCGCTTATGTACAATACAGGCAGCTATTCTGAAGCCTGAGCCGACAGTCGTGTGAACGCAGGATATCCAAACAGGAATTTGTGACCTCATTGAGGCACTCTGTACCTCGCAGCTCAGTGACTGCACCAGTTCTTAGGGAACCGACTGAACCAATATGGCTTCAGCTCAGTGTTACAAATAATCTACATTAGAAAATTTTGGCTAGGCCTGAACGAATAGTTATTTTTTACAAGATGCCGGGACATGAGCTTAGCTCCACCCAACACCCACAAAGCCCCACCCCTGGGCTGTTATTAGCCTGCAGGCCTCTCACAGAAATAACAGGGATGGCCATCAATGAGAAACCATTATTGGTCTCATATAGCATAGTTCGTGGCCATCAATGGCCAACACCGAAGGCCATCCCTACCGAGAGAATGTTTCCTTTCTCTACTAGTTACCACCTCCCAAACAAGCCAGGCTGAGAACAGAGCAGAGGAGGCGGACATAGGACCCTGCAGCCACCCAGCTGGAGTATTGGGCAGGTTCTCCACACAAGTGAACAAAACAAGACACATGCAATGCAGACAGAGATGGCCATCAGTGTGTTTACCATCAATGGTGAAACTGAATGGCCATCAATGGTCACCAAATGTGCTATGGGAGACCATTAATGTTCTCACCCATCAGTGGCCATCCGTGGTATTTCTGTGAGTGACCCACGGGGCAAACAGCCTGGGAGCGGGACTTCACCGGTGTCAGAGCTATGCTCCGAGTCCCAACATCGTGCAGAATAAAATATACTAGTAGCACCAATGCCACAGCTAGCCACCGGTCACTTGGCATCAGGAACCTGCACCATTCACATGAAATCCTGAGACCACAGTACACTACCTAACCCAACACCATGAGACACTACACACCACTCCTACAGCAGGAGGCAATCCAGGGCTGGATCAAGCCTTGGAGGTGCCCGGGGCACTTTAGACAGGAGGGTCCCAGTGTGTGGGGGTGGGGGAGGTGGTATTGTATGTTAGTTGGGCATACCTCCCTACGTGACCTCTTCCAGGAGGAACAAAATGCTATCTACCGGGACTTCCCTCTTAATATAGGATTATAGTCACCTGTGTTGAACCATTTCATTGATAAGAACGGTGTTACCACAGGTGACTGCAATCATAACATAAGAGGAAAGTCCAGGTAGAGAACATTTTGTCCCTCCTGGAATAGGTCATGTTCAGAGATATGGATTGTGTATATTAAATTTAGCCCAATGGAGTATTTTAGATTTAAGCTAATAGTTTAATAATGCATGAACACTTTATAGCACCACCTAATTGAAAGTAACATTCATAAAATGTTCTTGTAGTGGAACAAGACAACTTAAACAACCTTAAAATACACATAGAAAAATAAAATATATAATTTATCTGGTCACATGCAAGAAAAGCAGCAGCCTCTGTACTACTTACACACTGGGACAGGACTCAGGAGGACTCTGACTCTCTAGACCCTCATTAGATAACAAGCTATACCCCTTTTCCACTAGCTTAATTTACCCATGTTTTTGTACAGGGGCATGCGCATCAAGACAGGTTTTTAGTAAGTGGAAACTCCTCAACACAGGTTGAGTGACCCAGGAATCCTATCCAGGTAGCTACCTGGGTTGAACACAGTAACACAGGACTCAGACACCCAGGTGTGAACCCAAATGCAACAAACACACAAATGGCTACATTGTATTACACCAATATATCGCCTGGCATGTTGTGCAGATGATACATAGACATGATATGATATTATATATATATATATATATATATATATATATATATATACTATGTACCAGCAGATGCCACATTATAAAGTGACGCAAACCTGTCATTCACTGGACACCAGACCCGCCATAGCCACTACCTCCTCCTCCCACTCCCAGAGTGACTAACACTGACTGCAAGTACTTTTCGGGTACCCTGTTCGCCCGTAGCTCCTCCCCCTGGTGACGTAGCTCCTCCCCTAGGTACGTCACAAGGTCCCTTCAGCCACTCCGATATAGAACCAAGTGGCACAAAGGCTGGCGGAAGTAGGTGGTTGGCGGAAGTAGGCTGTACCGCAGCAGTGGCTGGCGGAAGTGGGTGGTTGGCGGAAGTAGGCTGTAACGCAGCAGTGGCTGGCGGAAGTGGGTGGTTGGCGGAAGTACGCTGTACCGCATCAGTGGCTGGCGGAAGTGGGTGGTTGGCGGAAGTAGGCTGTACAGTAGCAGTGGCTGGCGGAAGTAGGCTGTACCGCAGCAGTGGCTGGCGGAAGTGAGGGCAGTGAGCGACGCTGGGCAGCAGTAGCAGCAGTTTGGTGTGACACACGGCGGGGACATGAGTCTGTTCGAGCTTTTCAGAAGGTTTTTTGAGGCACCGGGGATGAGGTGAGGAGACACGGAGCGGGGCTTATCTAGACTGCCCCTCCATGCACTACATGACACACAGGGGATAGGGCACATTGCTGTACTGCTGTTTTCCTGTAATAGTAAAGTCATGCCATACATGACACACACCGTCTAATGATGTGTCCCTTTCTGTATCCCCTGTCCCACTCCCTCCCCCCACATAGGGGTCTCCGTATCCCCCTCCACCCCCCACATAGGGGTCTCCGTATCCCCCTCTACCCCCATATAGGGTCTCTGTATCCCTCTCCCCACCCCCCCATAGAGAGGTCTCTGTATCCCCCTGCGCCCCCTCAAAATGTAGGTGTTTCTGTGTCCCCCTGACCCCATAGAGGGGTCTTAATATCTGCCCCAACAGAGTGACCTCCATATATCCCCCTCCCACCCACCCCATAGAGGGGTCTCAGTATCCCCCCCCCCCCCCTCCCAAAAGTGGGGTCCTATAGAGAGGTCTCCATATCCCCCCCCCCCTGAGGTCTCCATATCTCCCCACCGCATAGAGGGGTCTCGTTATCCCTCCGCCCATATTAGTGTTTGGGACGCTTGCCCCCCATAGGATACACGCCCCTGGGAAATGACCTGCCCCTATAGCTCAGCGCCTGAACATTGTGGTGCTGACGTCACAGTCCAGACACAACAGACCAGCCATTCCCTTCTGTCTGTGTAATAGAGCTGGGATACTGCACTGTGCAACTAGTATAGTAACTATATACCCTCCATATACCCGCTCTGTAGCCCGCGTGCTGTCACACTGTGTCGCCATGGTTCCCGCTGTAGCCTACTGCCTTATGCTAATGAGTGGGTGTGGTTTACTGAAATCCGCAGTAGAACCTCAGTTGTACAGAAAGCTTGTTATAAAGTCTGATTAATGTTTGTGGGGCGGCGTGTAGGGTAACGCAGGTTAGGCCAGTGCTGGGAAAGGGTCCATCTGATTGTCCTCTGTGAGCCTCAGCACCTGGATCCAAGGATGTGACTGTAAATATACTTAGGCTGGAAATAGCATTCTACCTGTCACCATCATATCCTGGCCCAGCGCTATGGAAAATGTGAATTGTCTGTAGCGCCTATTTTTTATTTTGACTATTTATTTTAAATCTATCTCGTCCCTTTCCAGCTGAATTTTGGTTGAATTCTGATTTACAGATGGAGCCCTCCTCATCTATCCCTTTACTAGGATTAATTGAGACATGGCAGTCGACTTAAGGGGTAATTCAGACCTGATCGCAACAGCAAATTTGTTAGCAGTTGAGCAAAACCATGTGTACTGCAGGTGGGGCAGATGTAACATGTGCAGAGAGAGTTAGATTTGGGTGGGTTATATTGTGTCTGTGCAGGGTAAATACTGGCTGCTTTATTTCTACACTGCAATTTAGATTTCAGATTTATCACCCCCCACACCTACCCAAATCTAACTCTCTCTGCACGTGTTACATCTGCCCCACCTAAAGTGCACATGGTTTTGCCCGTTGGAGAACAAATTTGCTGCTGTGATCAGGTCTGAATTACCCCCTTAATACCCTGATGAATTGTTCTCTCTGTATTGTATTGCAGCTGAGAACAATAGATGAAAGGATTATGCTAATAAGCCTTGGTGCACCTAGGTGCAGCAGAGAAGGCTAGATGATCAAGGCTCCATCTGTAACACACAGTCCTCTAGTTATGTTCTAAAGCCGGTTCTGTGTCGTGTAGCTCGGTTCAGTGCCATCTCATTTGGTTCCAGGGACCCGTTCTTTGGGGGCCTGACGCAGGATGAAGAGGATGACGATGAAGATGAGGATGACTTCTTCCAGCAGTCTGGCCACGGCTTCCAGTCGCCGTTTGGCCACCAGCACCCCTCCTTTCACAACGCTTTTGGCTTTGAGTCGTTCTTCCGGGATTTCAATGAGCTATTTGCAGATTTCGGGTCAATGATTCGTGATGTTCCCAGTAAGTTATATCCTTGTGTTTGGACTCTTTGGAGGGTGTGGGGAGCGGGGTGGGAGTGGTGCAGGTAGTGTAATTGGGGAGGAGCCTTCATCCAGCTTATGGTAGATGATGGTGGTTTCAACTCGGAACACAGATGGTTAATCTGTCATCTAGCATTGGATTGTTAGCAGTGCAAATCTTTTGGACCCAGACATTATTGAAGGGGTTTCCAGCAGTCACTCCGCATGGTCTCTGGTGTCCTCTCCGAGAGCAGCCGCCCCAAAGCTCGGATTTGCGCCAGGATGCTACCTAACATTTTCACACCAATGTTGCAGGCGCGTGATCCAGTTTCAGTAGTGATAATGAGGAACATCCGAGGAAGTATTATGTCGTGTAACATCCAATCAGCAATACAAAATGCTTATATTTGTGCAGATCATTAAATCCAGTGTTACCAAACAAATATGGGCCCTTTAAGACCTAAGCGACCTCGCTGAAAGAGGTGTGATTATGCTAATGAGGTTTATGACTCTTCTTTTTCAAATAAATATCTACTAAGGACTTTTTATACATAAAATAGCCTTTCCGAGAAATGTAATACCGCATCACCAGACAGAACAGAATGTTTAGCACATCTACATATGAAACATGAAACTATTATTATGAGTTTGTTTGGAATCATTTTTGTTGTTTATTTAGATCTTATATAAAACACACTACTCTCCCAATAACCTAATATTTGTGCCCTCATAGTTATAGTGAAAAAGTATAAGTGAATATTGATGAGTGCAGTTATCATACAAACGCGTTTCGCCACCTCTACATGGTTTTTCCTGTGGCTTCTTTCTCCCAAAGATTTTTCTTTACGCAGAGGTGTTTTTACATATCAAGTAAGCTTAATAAAAGACAGCCGGTCACAGCTGTCTCCGTGACTGTCATCAAGGTGATTCCTGATCTCAAATTGATATAGCACAAGTTTCTACAGGAGTCAGGCACCTCATCTTCCCCTTCATTAAGTGAGCGCACACAGGGGGTCATTCCGACCTGATTACACACTGCCGTTTTTCGCAGCGCAGCGATCAGGTCACTACTGGACAAGCGTATGCACCGCAATGCGTAGGTGCGTTGTACGGGTACAAAGCGGATCGTTGCTGTGCGATGGATTTAACGAAGAATCCTTACGCACAGCCGATCACAAGAAGATTGACAGGAAGAAGGCGCTTGTGGGTGTCAACTGACCGTTTTTCTGGAAGTGCTAGGAAAAACGCAGGCGTTTACAGGGCGGGTGTCTGACGTCAGTTCCGGGACCAGACAGGCTGATGTGATCGCTGCGGCTGAGTAAGTCCAGAGCTACTCAGAGACTGCACAAAATGTTTTTGCAGAGCTCGGCTGCACAGATGTTCGCACACTTACAAAGCGAAAATACACTCCCCTGTGGGCGGCGACTATCTGATCGCAGCGCTGCAAAAACTAGCTAGCGAGCGATCAACTCGGAATGACCCCCACAGTCATAACGCTGCCTTGTGTATGCATTGTCCAGGCCGTCAGACTAGTTTTACAGGCTTAATGCCCCGGGGTGGAAGCAGAGCAGAGACCTGTGTTTTACTCCCACTTTTGCAATATATTTTCTAAGTTGCTTTTTCCTGTCTTCCTTTTCTGTAGATCTACCAGGGATTGAGCCCCCGAGTCAGAATCCAGGAGGATCCAGGAGTGGGTCACTGCGAGACTTCATGTTAAAATATCCAGATTCCCACCTTCCCCGAGAGCAGTTCCCGTTTTCCCAGGATTCCAGCAGCCAGGAAGGACCACGCTACCCAGGATGGCTTCCCCGTGGCAGTAACAGATGGGTGTGTTGTATATAGATACGACCATTTCACTGGTAACAGCATTGACACCACCTTATCCCAGCACTACAATCAGAAGTCCACATATTTGTGTCCAGAATGGGGTGTGGGTCTGTTAGAGAGGGGCCTGGATAATACTTCCAGTTTGCTGAAAACAGGATTCAGGCAAAATACAATTGATGAGAATGTCACTTCCTGACCAGGTGGTGGCGCCATAGATCGCCTCCCCTTTATTTTTATAGTACTGGGTGTGTGTTGGCGACATCTGGGTACAGTTGACTGGAAACATCTTACTCCTTCTCTCCTCACCGCAGGAAGATGGTCCCGTGGCCGTCCCTCCTGGAAACACCAAGCGAGACAGAAGTAGGTACTCTCAGCCTGGGACTGTATATAATGTAGTATAATAAACTGGTGCATGAAGAAGACGGCATCTCTCAAAGGGGGAGATCCATCAAGCCTTGGACAGAGATAAAGTACCAGATAGTCAGCTCCTAACTGCCATGTCACAGACTGGGTTTGAAAAATGACAGCAGCTGGTTGGTTAGTACTTTATCCCTCTCTAAGGCTTAGTAAATAGGTTCCTTTATCTCTCTCCGCTCACTGATAGCATTATCCGTGTCAGACCCTCTCCTCATTTTATACCCAGCCCTGATCTCTGCTCACTTTTCTGGCTGTGTCCCGGTTTCTCCTTCCTTTTCTGGTCTGGGACCCCCACTCCTCCCTCCCGATACCTCTCTGACCTCTCATTCACTCCTATCTCTCTAGTCCTGGACTCAGAGGTCTCTTCTCATGGTTTGGACTCGATTCTGAAGCCAACGAACCCAACTTCTTCATCATTTTTCCGGAGTGTCTCTATTTCCAAAGTGATGAGACCTGATGGGGTGAGTTCTAGTTTACACCTAAATGATTATAGGTAATATAACTGTATCTGTTACTTTATGCAGGAATATTAACTTCAGATCCCCCCACAGAGCAATAGGAGGCACTTTGTAGTGTAGGACATAGAAACCTGTGGTGGTGGTGGTGGGTCTATGCTGTGGTCCTTGGGAGTCGGTCTTTCTCTTCTTCTGGTCCCTCCTTTCCTCCTCTGCACTTCTCCTACATCCTCTATGTATGAGTGCAGGATCGCAGTCATCTCCTACCTGGGTGACCTTTTAACAAATGCCCCACAGAGGAAGGTGACCAAAGCCTTCCTCTGGCCAATCTGTCACCGTTCAGCTGGTCAGTGATCCACCAGAGGTCTTCTCTTCTTCTGAGCATTTCCTTTGTCTGGGTGTGGGCTTCCACCCTTTCTCTGAGGCCTAAAGCTTCCTATCTGTGGAGAAGATTATTTTCCTTCAAGATGGCGTCTCCTCAACCTGCAGTCATTCCAGGTCCTTGGTCTTCTGGTGGTGCCCACACAAAGGGGTTCAGTTTGCCTCGTCTCCTACCTCGTGCTATTTACCATCAGCTCACAGACCTATCAGTAGATCCAGCATCCCATTCCACCGATCTATCACCTATATCACTTAGTCGCCAGACATCGCACGGCTAGTGACTTCTCACCAGATCCTGTCTCTGTTCTGTCACAGTGAGAGATGAAGCTCTCCTCAGTGCCTCCATTAATGTAATACATATGCTTGCTACAGTGACAGTGTTATTAGATAAAAAGGCAAAACTCTTTCCTGCCTGTGGTGTCGCTCTGGTGCTTCTAGCACACTCTGATCTGTATTTCTGTGCTTAGACACAGGCCATAGTGTGGTAGAAGCACCAGAGGAGGAAAAAGGAACTGCACGGGTTGTGACGGGAGCAGGGTGCTAGCATTTCCAGTCGACTGCAAAATGTATATAATGAGTATTTTTTACGTTTTTTTTTTTTTTTTCTGAGACTGACTTCATCTGACTGGTGATTGGAATTATTCTGTCAGCTTGGCTTGGTTTTACCATGTTATCCATCCGGCCACCATTATTTGCAGCGTTAGCTGTTGCTCGCTTACGCGTTGCAGTCCGTTGTGTCGGACATCTTGTTTGCGTCACAATGCCAGTGTCTCCTAATGCGTTCTTATGCTTCTGTCACAGACAGTGGAGGAGAAGAGAACTGTACAAGACGGGCAGGGTAACACATCTACCACAGTGACCGTGACAAAAGACGGCCAAGTTATCGGCAGCAGAACCAGCGATCCGTCCAGGGGAGCGCTGATCGGTAAGAGACCCTGGTGCCCCTATGTTATCCGATAATAATAAGCTCCCACAATCCTCTTGGACACCGTATCGCCACTGTTTGTGCGACCATACGTGATACAGCTCACGTGACCCTCTTATCATAGCTGTTTCGGAGGTAAGTGCCTGCTTCCTAGCAGAACTCTGTATTGCATCTGAATCCCCTTCTCTGGGTTCCACGACTGACTATACAGCGAGAGCTGACATAGAGGAAGTGTCTTCTGCTCTGGGACCCCTCTGTGTCCTCTCCTCCGATCAGTTACAGAGCTGGGTTCTCACCGCGCAGTCCGTCCGAGAGCTTCTCTAACCGTCAGAGAACCTAATCAGTAGCCAATCGGAGGTTCTGGAAGGACTTGATCTCCATTCAAGTCAGCCGCACACTCCAGGAGAGGGTCTCCAGGTACAATACACCTAGGAGCAGGCAGAGGACAGTCAGGAGAATCTATGATGAGAGCTACGACCCACGGACAAGGTTAGGGAGTCTGAATAAGCATCTTTCCGTAGAGTTCAGTGAAGCATTAACAAAAGAACAGTCCAAATTGACCATGGGCGTTCGGGAATATCGGGTCATTTGGTGTAGTGACCCACACATCTATGGCAGCTGTTCATAAAGGGCTGTTAATGCGTGACAGAGAGGGACACCCAGCGTGCAGCTGTAGGTGTATATTTATCAAGCGCGGAACATATTTACTAAGAGGCAGCATTTCATATCCCACCGCTTTGCTACTGTTTGGCTGCGGGATTAAAAAGGGCAGAAATATTACATGCAATATTAATAATATCCTTTAACATTCCTTTGGCCAGTACTCCCCAAATAAATATAAATAAATATATATACAGTATATATCGTTACACACAGTAGCAGAACATTACACATATACATCATTTTATCTGCATGTTATGTGATTACCTTGAGACCTCAGGAGGACGGAGGGACCTGCTCACATTCTGGAGAGGCTATTGGTTGGTTATTGCAGAGAGTGAGAGGATGGGGGGGGGGGGGGGGGGTAATCTTGGCTAACTGGATGCATTTTGTGAGCATGTGAAGGCAGGGAGGCTGGGTGAGTATCTGATGGAGCGTGGGAGGGCAATCCAGAGATATAGGAGCAGCACGGGAGAAATCCAGGAGTCCGGCATGGGAGGAAGTGGTCAGGGAGTAATATAGCCCCTTATCTCTGTTGTGCAATGTGGTCTCCTGACATTTACTGTCCAACAAACCCCAACATCTCCTGCTGTGTAATTGCATAGAATCCTAATAATATTCTATGGACCCTTTAGTCCATCATTTCATGCACACAAAGGTTGGAATCAATTGAATATTTTGGGGTGTTTTTATCACGTCAACACAGAGACCGTACTATAAGTGCACCCCTTCCCTAGCCTCCCGGATGAGGGCTCTGATGTTCTCCAGAAAGAGCTGTCCCCCATAGAACCACATTAATCCCAACAACCTCCGTTCTGAGCTGAAATGTCCAATTTGAATTTGTTTGTGTGTATCAGTGACTGTACGTGGGATAAGTATATAGGGTTCTCTTGTTTCCTCTCTCTCCCAGATGATCGCCAGGACCCCAGGCCCGACTAGCACGGACCACTGCCCACGTCTCTGATCCATAGACTATTTTGAGCCGCAACTCACGGACATGGCTGCGACTCCAATGACAGACGCACAATCAGACTTAATATATTATATTTATAAGCCCAAAACATGAGCTACTGTGTCCTGCGTCTTGGATTAGTGACCGTGAAGCCCGTCTTGTTTTACCGCGGAGATAACGTGCCCAGTCATCACTTTGTTGTATGTTGGGGAGACACATGTACATAAGCCAAATAAAGTTTTATATTTAGAGTAACCAGACTAATTATTACACAATATAACATTACATCATCACTTACTGAGATCTATTGGGCTATGTGCCCCTCTTATACACTATGCAATCCTGGCGCTGGAGCCGTCTATGTTCGGGGGTTGACGGAGCCTGATTAGCGCAGTCATGTGACAACTGCATGGAAGGTGGTATGGGGGGCACCAGCCGGCATCATTCATCAGACCCCCTCCCCTGTATTTAGCACAATACTGATCTTCTGGGGCCTGTAGACGCAATTTTGGGTCCATTAGGATTAAAACACAAGTGCAGCTCTTTAATGTTTGGGATTTGGGTGAGGACCACCTGGGGCTAGCTGAGCGCTCTGGTATATTGGAGAAGCTGGATTATGCATGAAGACCAGTAGAAGGTGAGCTGCTGCAATATAGAGGATAACACAGCTGGATTGCGGATGGTATTGGCACTGGAGGGAGGACGCAGGTATGCAGGATATATTTCAGAATGGATGTGCAGGTGCGGATCTTCGGAATTACCCCTATGATGGAATAAAGACAGGTGCAGGTTTTCAGTATTGCCCAAATGCAGGAGCACAAGGACAGGTGCAGGAATATCCAATGTACGATTACCAGAGCAGGTTTTCAGGATGTCCAATGTAGGAACATCAGAGCAGAAACCTGGGGCCAAGGTACTAGTCCATGGAAGAGTTGAACTGTCCATTCTGGGCCACTTCCTGACTTAAATAGTTCGCCTTGGTTAGTGATTAGTCCATCTGATCACATGGCAGGGACCTTCTGTTCACTGATTGGCTGGACATCTGGGTGACATCACTGGTGGTGCTCATGTACCAGAGCTGCAGAAACCAATGGGAGAAGGATGCTCACCATATGCAGGTAAGTGTTTGAGGCGGTGGGGTCGCTCTATGGAGGATGTGATGAAGACACGGTTATGTGAGCCTGGGATCCGGCATGTGACTGTATGTTCCCGGTCATTGCCATTGATGGCACGTTCCAGAACACATCTCCCCAGGCATGGTCAGCTGGTAGCAAAGCTGTCCCGTCAGATCATTCTGTAGCACAGCGTCTGCATTTCAGGACTGCGCTAGGAGCAAATTAAAATAAGGAGCAATTTGCTCCTGGAAGAAATAATGTTGCGGTGCAAATGCATTTATACTATTCCTGCCTGCAGGGTGCACACCGGCTGCTTCTGCTTGTAGGGAATAAATATCGGGAAGCTTTGTATCTACACTGACATTTAGAGATGAGCTCGGACTACGACACATCTCCCTGCACAGGTATGTCTGCCCCTCCTGCTGTGTCACATGGTGCAGATTGCTCCTTTTGTAGCAGGGAATTTGCTCATAATTGTGAACCATGGCATCTTCTAAATTCATTTCTATTGCATATTGGTGGTCATTCTGAGTTCGCTCGCTAGCTGCTTTTAGCAGCCGTGCAAACGCTAAGCCGCTGCCCTCTGGGAGTGTATCTTAGCTTAGCAGAAGTGCGAACGAAAGGATCGCAGCGCGGCTACAAAAAAAGATTGTGCAGTTTCTGAGCAGCTCCAGACCTACTCAGAGCTTGCGATCACTAAAGACTATTTAGTTCCTGTTTTGACGTCACGAACACGCCCTGCGTTCGGCAGTCACGCCTGCGTTTGTATCCGACACGCCTGCGTTTTTCCACACACTCCCCCGAAAACGGTCCGTTACCTCCCAGATACGCCAACTTCATGTCAATCACTCTGCGGCCAGCAGTGCGACTGAAAAGCTTCGCTAGACCTTGTGTGAAACTACTTCAGCTGTTGTGAAAGTAGGTCGCGCGTGCGCATTGCGTCGCATGCGCAGAAGTGCTGATTTTTTGCCTAAGCGCTGCAAACGAAAACAGCGAACAACTCGGAATGACCCCCATTGTGCCACACAGACAAAAGTGCCTCAAGTCCATATTGTACCAGACAGAACAGCATGCCTCCGTCCATGTTGTACCAGACAGAACAGCGTGCCTCCAGTCCATGTTGTGCCAGGCAGAACAGCGTGCCTCCAGTCCATATTGTACCAGACAGAACAGCGTTCCTGCAGTCCATAATATGCCAGACAGAACAGCGTGCCTCCAGTCCATATTGTACCAGACAGAACAGCGTGACTCCAGTCCATATTGTACCAGACAGAACAGTGTGCCTCCAGTCCATGTTGTGCCAGGCAGAACAGCGTGCCTCCAGTCCATATTGTACCAGACAGAACAGCGTTCCTGCAGTCCATAATATGCCAGACAGAACAGCGTGCCTCCAGTCCATATTGTACCAGACAGAACAGCGTGACTCCAGTCCATATTATGCCAGACAGAACAGCATGCCTCCAGTCCATATTATGCTAGACATAACAGCGTGCCTCCAGTCCATATTATGCCAGACAGAACAGTGTGCCTCCATTCCATATTGTACCAGGCAGAACAGCGTACCTCCAGTCCATATTGTTCCAGACAGAACAGCGTGCCTCCAGTCCATATTGTGCCAAACAGAACAGTGTGCCTCCAGTCCATATTGTATCAGACAGAACAGCATGCCTCCAGTCCATGTTGTGCCAGGCAGAACAGCGTGCCTCCAGTCCATACTGTGCCAGACAGAACAGCGTGCCTCCAGTCCATACTGTGCCAGACAGAACAGCGTGCCTCCAGTCCATACTGTGCCAGACAGAACAGCGTGCCTCCAGTCCATACTGTGCCAGACAGAACAGCGTGCCTCCAGTCCATACTGTGCCAGACAGAACAGCGTGCCTCCAGTCCATACTGTATATTGTGCCAAACAGAACAGCGTGCCTCCAGTGCATTACGTGGCCCCACCTCCGGTCTGTGCTTGGCAATGCTCTGCATTGGCTGATTGGATATGCTGTTGTGACTGAGGTTTGACGTTGGCTCAGGCCACTGAGGTTAGAGACCGCTGCATGTTCATCCAATATGAAATAAGATGCTTTGCCTATACGAAAACATCAGGATTATGTTATAAAAACCTGAAAATTAAATTAACTAATATGGCTGACACAACAAGAAAGTAAAAGTATGATAAGTAGTTTCTTGTGCTTTCTTACCACTTCTAGTCTATGCTGTAATGTTTGGTGACCACAAGGTGGCGATGCATTATTTGTGTCCCAGTAACCTCAGGATTTAAGGCTTGGTAGAAGACGTTCTGAAAACATGTTGTTTGACCCACAGTTATCTATGAGGAGTGGGCAGAGGCGTTTAAAGGAGACCAACCCTAAAGCACAGGTTTAAAACTGCTACATATAGCACATGTAGTAGTAACATATGTAATATCTAGATATAGATATAAGCTTACCTTCTATCCCTTTACACCGGGACATGCATGGATTACACAGGATCTGTGGCTGATTGCAATCAGCTGACATGCAGGCTGGAAGTCAGCAGCCACAGAACCTGTGTAATTCATGAGTGTCCCGGTGTAAAGTGACAGTATGGTAAGTCTAGGTATATAATATGTATGTCTAGATAAATTCAGTCTTTTACATGTAATTTATGATGAATTGGTTCTTATTATTATTTAGAAATAGCAGTCTTAAATACAGTACAGTTAACTATGATGAAGGGGTAATTAGTTATCGGTAATTAAATAGTTATCTGAACAAAATTGGCAGACACTTCTAAAACCAAAACCAGCCGTGGGGTATTGTCTGATACTACTGGAGAGCTGCAATGTGACCGTATGTATCACAGGCTGACAGAAGTCTAGAGAATAAAACCTGTTACCAGGCAGTAAGGGAAACGCTTAAAATACCGCCAGCCGGATCCCCGCGGTCACGATATCAACGGCGAAATCCTGACAGGCGATGAAATGCCGCCACCGGAATACCGGCGATACGGGCTAGTCTCCCTCTGTGGGAGGCTAGCCCCACAAGGGACTTTCTAGCGCTTGCCCCGCTGCCGGCATTCTGGCGAACGGGATCTACTGTCGGGATCATGGCACCTGGTATCCCACCCGCCGGCAAATCGTACGTATCCCGGCAGTAATCCTAATTTCCTATAGTAAATGAATGTGCAGATGATGGATCCCTGCAGTCTCCCGTTTTATGGGGGTCATTCCGACCTGATCGGTGCTGTGCAGCAGCCGATCAGGTCGGAACTGTGCTGGCGCATGCCAGACAGCCGACGGCAGTCGCAGCCCAGCGATCACCTCTGCCTGATTGACAGACAGAGGTATTCGCTGGGCGGGAGGGGGCGGCACGGCGGCGTTTGGCCGCCGTTTTGTGGGTGCACTCCGGCCAACGCAGGCGTGGCCGGACAGTGCGGGGGAGAGGCGGGCCGCAGCGGCTGTGTGACGTCACCCGCAGCCGCTGCGACCCGGGCAGCGACAACTAACTCCCTGCCAGCCGCAGGAGCTGCCCTGGCTGGGAGTTACTCTACAAGTACAAAAGCATCACCTTGTACGAGGGGGCAGGGCCTGACATGCGGGGCGGACTAGCCCTGTGCTGGGCGTCCCCCCGCATGCCAGGAAAGATGATCATAGCTGTGCTAAATTTAGCACAGCTACGATCAGGTCGGAGTGATTCCCCCCCATATAATCAGATTCACCTTCGCATCCACGGGGCCTGTAATTGAGGCGAGTCTTGGCCCAGGTTTGGATTATTTTGTAGTGACAGTGAAATGCGTGAGGACCTCATGTGATAAGCGGGACAGTAAGTGACGGTATATGGTTGCTGGAAGATTAGTATACGGGAGGCACTGATAAGCAGACAGTAACAGGGAATACCTGCCACGTGTAATAATCCCGCTGGTCCAAAGTTGCTGCTGAACTTACACTTTTTATTTCTGACTGCAGGGAAGCCGGCGCCACGGAGCTGTGCTAGGCAGCTGTCTAACAGCCTTGCCTAAAGCTGGGTACACACTACGCCGACCTGACGGTAAACCCGCGGTTGTGCTGACATAGCAGTTGATTTCGGTAAGCATATACACTTACTGATTGGCTGCTCAATATGTCGTACTGATGTCACAGGTGGGCGGGCATTTGACTGTGTCCGCTCAGCTGTGACGTCAGCCCTGCAGCCAGTGCACAGGCAGTCGGCGGGTCGCCCGTGCGCACAGCCGGATGGACCGACACATCTGCAGATATATCAGCGCATCTGGCTATGCTGCAGACGCGATATGTCTGTGCACAACATCCTACCAGTATCGCCCAGTGTGTACCCATCTTAACTCCATTATACACATTTAGGGGGGTATTCAATTTAAGTCGGAACTGCCATCTTGTCAGAAAGATGGCAGTTTCCGACCTATTCAATTGAGCTGCCGTTTTTCCGACAGTTCGACATTTTCCGACTTGTTGGAAAACACGTGGGTAGTCGGATTAGCCGCGGATTCATGGCCAAATCCGACAGGTTTAAGCCCCGTTTCCGACAATGTCAATCTGACTTAAAAAAAAAGTTGGATTGGCATTGTCGAGAACGGCCAAAACCTGACGGATTTGCCCGCTAATTGAATCCGACATCAATTGAATACCCTCCTTAGGGGCTATGTAACATTTCCACTAAAATGAGACGATGAACTGATCTGTACATCGTTTGCGTCTTCCTATACTGTATATCTCATGTCATTTGTTGACTTGGAGGGGGTCATTCTTGTTTAAAAGAAATTGTTACGCACTTTGAGCTTCGGTTACACCTGTAATAAAATGTCATTATATATTACATGTACCAATATGTTGCATTGGCATAATGACGGGTAATCGCTGTAACGCAATTGTCAGCTGACAGATTTCTCCTCCCCTATGGCCCGTATATTTGGGGCCGTGGGAATATATATACAGGAGTGGCAATTATAATGCTGCTTCTTGTGGTAAATCGAAAATGTTTTATTTAAGAAGAAATTTGTGCTTTCTAGGCATAGCATTGTAGATTCATTTGTTTATAATAATAATTAACTTACAGTATGTCCCGGGAGTTTAATCGCTTGGAGCAGTGACAGAGGTGAGTTTATCATCTACAACAGCGCAAACTCGCCAGCGTCCATAGGAAACTGCAAACGTATAACGTTATCTAACCACTTTCATCTTTCAGCCAGGTGACACTTAGGAAAGACGTAGATATCTGCCTTTATTTTCAAATAACATATTCTTATAGATTTTTAAATATTTGCAAATTTGTATTTTACTTAAAAATATCTACTTTTCAGAGAATATTTGCATCCCACAAGTGCGCTGTTTTGGGATTATCCCCGACTCCTCCGTCTCCTGCAGGCCGCACATTCAGTACCTGTCGCAGTCCTGACTTTTCCATATTGGAAATATCTCCAGGATTAGACCCTTTCTCACCCAGGATGCTACGAAGACCCTCATCCACTCCCTGGTCATCTCCAGACTGGACTACTGTAATCACCTATCTGGCATCCCTGACGTCCACCTCTCTCTACTCCAATCTATCCTCAATGCTGCAGCCCGGCTCATCTTCCTCATCTGCCAATAAATAAATGGTAATAATAATAACTCCAGATGTAACATTTGTGTTGTATAGAGTTGTAACTGAAGCACAAGTGGAGTTGGTTTGTCTTTAATTATCATTAGTAACTCAGTACTTGTTGATCATTACTGTATAATGAAGTATATTATTTATTATAGCTGGTTGGTGATTACGAGGAACCTCTACTCCATCCTAATCTACAGATAAGAGACATTTACTGTCATTATTATGTAATTACAGCACAATTATAGATAGTAATAAGACTCTGCGTAATGTATAATAACTGTCAGAGGTAACACGTTGTCGCCACACATTACCCTCGGTGTGATATAATCATCTTACCGGCAGAACAGACTGTGGTGTATCTTGTCCACGTTCATCATGTCATCACTGCTGTAATGTCGGCATTGGCCACATCAGTAGTCATCATATCAAGACTGATGATATCTCAACATGATTGACAGAAACGTTCTTGGTGACTTACCTGGACTGGTGGGTATGGCAGCTCCAGTGGTGTCTTCCGGGTCCAGCTGTGACTTCATGATGACTTCCAGTAGATCCTGCTGAGCTTCCCTTGGTGAGCACTCCTAACCGCTAGTGCCTATCCCTCCCCTCCCATAGCCTAACCCTCACCCTAGTGTCAAACCCTAATCCTAACTCTATCCCCGGCCCAACCCTCCCATTCCAAAGCCTAACTCTCCCTTCCCTCGGCCCAGCCCTCCCCTTCCAAAGCCGAACTCTCCCTATAGTGCCTAACCCTTCCCTACCATAGCCTAGCCATAACTCACTCCTCCTGTAGCGTAACCTATAGTTTCTAGCCCTAACCCTCCCCTCCCGTAGCCTAACCTTACCCATAGTGCCTGTGCCTAACCCTCCCAATAGTGCCTAACCCTAACCCTCTACTCCCATAGTCTAGCCCTACCCCTCCCCTCCCATAGCCTAACCCTCCCTTTAGTGCCTAACCCTCCCCTCCTATAGCCTAGCTCAAACCCTCACCTACCATAGCTTAGTCCTAACCCTCTCATAGCCTAACATCTTACCTTACCTATAGTGCCTAGCCCTGACCTTCCCCTCCCATAGCCTAACCTTAACTATAGTGCCTAACCCTAAACCCTCCCCTCCCATAGCCTAACCATAACCCTACCATAGCTTAGTTCTAACCCTCCCATAGCCTAACATCTAACCTTACCTATAGTGAATAGCCCTAATCTTCCCCTCCCATAGCCTAACCTTAACTATAGTGCCTAACCCTAAGCCCTCCCCTCCCATAGCCTAACCATAACCCTACCATAGCCTAACATCTAACCTTACCTATAGTGAATAGCCCTAACCTTCCCCTCCCATAGCCTAACCTTAACTATAGTGCCTAACCCTAAGCCCTCCCCTCCCATAGCCTAACCATAACCTTACCATAGCCTAACATCTAACCTTACCTATAGTGAATAGCCCTAATCTTCCCCTCCCATAGCCTTAGCCTCCCTATAGTGCCTAACCCTCCCCTCCCATAGCCTAACGTCTAACCTTTCCCTCCCCTCCCGCAGCCTCACCCTCCCATCCCATAGTCGAACATCTAACCTTACCCTCCCCTCCCACCGCCTCACCCTCCCATCCCATAGTCTAAATCTTCCCCTAGTGAATAACCCTCCCTTTCTGAAGCCTAACCATAACCTTCCCTATAGTGCCTAACCTCCCCTCCTGTAGCCTCCTGTAATCCTCCAGCCTACACCGATCCTTCGCCTCCTGAAGCTTAACTCCCTCCCTAGTGCCTAACCCTAATCTCCCCTCCTGCAGTCTACCAAAATCCCTCTCCCCCTAGTACGTAACCCTAATCCTCCAGCCTACACCGATCCTTCGCCTCCTGAAGCTTAACTCCCCCCCTAGTGCCTAACCCTAATCTCCCCTCCTGCAGTCTACCAAAATCCCTCTCCCCCTAGTACGTAACCCTAATCCTCCAGCCTACACCGATCCTTCGCCTCCTGAAGCTGAACTCCCCCCCTAGTGCCTAACCCTAATCTCCCCTCCTGCAGTCTATCAAAATCCCTCTCCCCCTAGTACGTAACCCTAATCCTCCAGCCATACATTAACAGATTGACAACATCTCACACGTTCACGTGGTGAATATGTTGACATTCTAGAGATGCCGACATGTTTGATGTTTAGCTTATAAATGTGAGCATATTGGCTGCATCCAGGCAAAGCATCGGGATCGTCTGGGATTTGCTCTCCTGGTGCAGGGACTGAATACGGACTGAAATAACCTCTGCACTATGCGCTGCTCCTGGGAGTGCTGCTACCTCCAGCGGTTCTGGAGGGAACTGACTCTCTATGGCAGTACAGGCTTGGGTGTACCCTTCCGATGCACTGCCTCTTCTGCGCTTTTTCAGTATTTGGCGGACCAGACTGATGTCCCCAAAGTGGACAAGAAGTTGCCCTTGATCCTGGTGCATTGGGTCGGCTATACTGCAACATCATGATTCACTATGGTGACTTCTAGATCACTTTTTCTGTACACTATGGATTGGCTTGAGGCCATTTTAAATAAGGAGTCATTAAGACCTCCCTTATTTCAATGCTGGGGTAGATACAGACATTGCCTCTTTCCACCAACCAGGGGGTCCAGCACAGCTTTCACCACCCATCATGGTGCTCCTGCCAATTATCCTGTTCCCCTCTAATCTTTTCTCTCTAACATGTCCCTACTCGTCTCTTTTTCTGTGTTCACGTTTCCGTTCACAATCCTTTCCCTCGTTCCCCCCTTCTTATTCTTGCCACTGACTTGCTCCATGGATGGATCGGCGACTCATGTACTCCGGGTAGGCACTGGTATGTCCTCTTTGTTCTTTTTGTGATTTTTATTTTGTGTTTCCTTTATGTTTTCTTCTGGTTGTATTTGTAATCTTGTCAAACGATAGGTGGAAAGAATTGGAGTACTTTCTTTCCCCATGTTTTGTTTTGTTGTGTTCATGTTCCACCACCTGACATGGGGGGTAATTCCAAGTTGATCGCAGCAGGAAATTTTTTAGCAGTTTGGCAAAACCATGTGCACTGCAGGGGAGGCAGATGTAACATGTGCAGAGAGAGTTAGATTTGGGTGGGTTATTTTGTTTCTGTTCAGGGTAAATACTGGCTGCTTTATTTTTACACTGCAATTTAGATTGCAGATTGAACTCACCACACCCAAATTTATCTCTCTCTACACATGTTATATCTGCCTCCCCTGCAGTGCACATGGTTTTGCCCAACTGCTAACAAAAATCCTGCTGCGATCAACTCAGAATTACCCCCATGGTCACATATGTTTATTATTATAGTGTTTTTGAAAAGTTTTACTTTTTTTTATTTTTATGACTATATTTGTGACCGATTACTGCCGGCCTTGTCATAGATATGCGGTGTTACTTTTTCTCTATTACCTTGTTTGTATGTTATACCTTCTGAATTTCCACATTGTACTGTACTGAGCATCAATAAAAATATGTTGGAATAAATAAACCAGCTAGCTTGATGCATTACACATTTGGGCACCAGTTCCACTACTTGCTAGCTTAGTTATACCAGTTGTCTTAGACGTCTGGATCTATGGTGTCCATGCGTCCTTACCTTGACGTCTGATGATAAGGCATCACCGCCATTGTGTTCCAAAAATGGAGCCATAAAAATTCTATTTATTATTTTTCATAATAAGTTATTTAAACATGTTAATTATAAGTTTCCAATGTTTGTATAACGTATCATAAAAATAGGTGTAAATAAAATGTAACATCATTATCGTAGGGAGGAAACATAGGCAGTACCGCAACAGTAACTTAAATATATGTAAAACTATTTCTTAATGATGGTGGGAACCAGAGGAGATCTTATACCTGACATATGTGCCCGTTGAGTAGGGGCCATCGTTGGGCGATTCCATCACTGCCTCGTTTACTGGAAACAACATTTCCAGGCATGCTCGAAGAGCGAACAAAGGCTTAGTACATCTGCCCCAAAGTGAGGTCTACCATGTTTGATCAAACTGACCAAAGAAGAGGAATGAGTAGTAGAAAGTAATGCTATAGAGCAGGGCTGGCCAAACCGGTCCTCGAGATCTACCAACAGTTCATGTTTTCCAGGCCTCCTGGATATCTGTAGAATTGTCAGTTAGGAATGAATGCAGCACATCTTAATTAGTAATGACTACACCTGTGCACCAGCTAGGTGGTCTGGAAAATGTGAACTGTTGGTAGATCTTGAGGACTGGTTTGGCCAGCCCTGCTATAGAGGAATCACCAGGGGTTCTAGGTGTGACCATTGCCATTGGGAGACAATACGGAAGCAGCACACCTGGGACCAGTGAGCCTGCTGGAGAAAGGAAGAGAAGTGTCTGGATTATGGACTCTTATTTAACCGGATGAGGTGGTCACATCAGGTTGCCCACTAACCTTTACCACTGGATACAGAACCTTGGGATGGAGGGTCTGCCTCTGGCCTACAGTTATCCCTGTTATCTTGCAGACTTGGCTGAACTTTTTTTTAAATTTTTTTAAAGCCAATAAACTCATCAGCAGTTTAATTAGATACTGGAGATCAATATTATTTTATTGACGCAAGACGAGAGATAATGAGGTCTACATATCAGGATGTCACGGGAACAAGTGTGATAATCTGTATTGACCATAAAATATTCCATCAATTTATTTATTCATTTATTTGCGTGGACCTAAAGTCCGTTGCTGAGATATTTAAGCCAGTTGCCTTCACGGTTGCGATCGGCAAACAAATTAAAGGGGAAATGATATGGAGAAGAAGAGGCGCAGCACACACGTCAGGTGTCAACGTCATCATCTGGATCAACCTGTGACGTATCTGCAACAGTTATCAATATCACATCTTCCTGAAGAACGTTTTCATGGAGCCAGGCAAGTAAAGGAAAATGCCACACTCCAGCTTCAGAAAGGATATCTCAAATGCTTTGTTTTCTATGACCCAATGTATTCTAAAATTTTAAAGAGTGACGAAGTGCACCAGCTCAGACCTAGCATTTATTAAGTGTATTCTATAAAATGATAGCTAGAAGCTTTTTGGATGCTTCGGACAAGCTCTTCTCTGGTCCACTTCTGCACCCTTTAGAAGGTTTGAGATATTTCTACTCCCCAGCCAATACTGAAGAGGAGAATTGGTCATTTCAAAAGGTTTGGCAGATGTTCATCTGATGGCCACCACCCTTTATTGTCTGACCATTGATACTTGCAGGGCATGCTTGACACCACTCCAACCTCTGGATGGCAGATAGACCTGACAGGTCTCAGACATCTGGAGTTCTTCATGGTTTCAACCACCTCTTGAAGTCTACAGTAGTTCTTGCAAGTTATCCTGACATGACTTATGTTTATCCACCTGTGGACGTGAATACTCAGCAGATAAATAAATGACTTGTGGTTGGGTGGCCCTCTTATCTATTTCTAGTGATAGGAGTCTTTATAAGGAGACCTCACCCATGTCTGTCCTCTCTTTCTTGGCTGGCACCACATTGAGATGGCGTGTGGTTGCCTTCAGCAGTGGTTGCGGAACCATCTAAGGCTGAAGAGTACCCTCGCACGGGAATGCCTTGCAGAGTTCCTTGGGGTGTTTGTATTGCTTGTGAGTAATTAAAGAGCTGTACAGATAACTTGTCCAATAATGTAGGCTTGGTAGAGGAAGGAAGGTGTTGTGATGTAGTTGTGTGCAGGGAGTGTGTTCAGGAATAGAAAAGACATACAGGAAGGGATGGGGGTGTAGTGTATGGAGGGGAACAGTGTTGAGATTGGTCAAGCAGAGGATGGAGGTGTAGTGAGAGAACATTGTGTAGGAAGGCAGGGCAGAATAAAGAAGAGCTGGGTCGTGCATTAGGCAACCGAGTCCCTATCCTGGGGCAAATTATTATCTTTACCTTTTTTCTGTGTTTGTTTGTTTTTTGTGGTTTTTTTTTTACAAACTGAGGGAAGAGGACACTGCGGTTTTTATTCATTCTCAGTTTGCATCCACCCATTGTAATAAGTACTCTGCCTCTCACTTTCTCTGTCTCCTCTGTAATAATTACTCTGCCTCTCTCCTCTGTAATAAGTACTCTGCCTCTCATTTTCTCTGTCTCCTCTGTAATAATTACTCTGCGTCTCTCCTCTGTAATAAGTACTCTGCCTCTCACTTTCTCTGTCTCCTCTGTAATAATTACTCTGCCTCTCTCCTCTGTAATAAGTACTCTGCCTCTCACTTTCTCTGTCTCCTCTGTAATAATTAATCTGCGTCTCTCCTCTGTAATAAGTACTCTGCCTCTCACTTTCTCTGTCTCCTCTGTAATAATTACTCTGCGTCTCTCCTCTGTAATAAGTACTCTGCCTCTCACTTTCTCTGTCTCCTCTGTAATAATTACTCTGCCTCTCTCCTCTGTAATAAGTACTCTGCCTCTCACTTTCTCTGTCTCCTCTGTAATAATTACTCTGCCTCTCTCCTCTGTAATAAGTACTCTGCCTCTCATTTTCTCTGTCTCCTCTGTAATAATTACTCTGCGTCTCTCCTCTGTAATAAGTACTCTGCCTCTCACTTTCTCTGTCTCCTCTGTAATAATTAATCTGCCTCTCTCCTCTGTAATAAGTACTCTGCCTCTCACTTTCTCTGTCTCCTCTGTAATAATTACTCTGCCTCTCTCCTCTGTAATAATTACTCTGCCTCTCTCCTCTGTAATAAGTACTCTGCCCCTCACTTTCCCTGTCTCCTCTGTAATAATTACTCTGCCTCTCTCCTCTGTAATAATTACTCTGCCTCTCTCCTCTGTAATAATTACTCTGCCTCTCACTTTCTCTGTCTCCTCTGTAATAATTACTCTGCCTCTCTCTTCTGTAATTAGTACTCTGCCTCTCTTTCTCTCTCCTCTGTAATAAGTACTCTGTCTCTCTCCTCTGTAATAATTACTCTGCCCCTCACTTTCTCTGTCTCCTCTGTAATAATTACTCTGCCTCTCTCTTCTGTAATTAGTACTCTGCCTCTCTTTCTCTCTCCTCTGTAATAAGTCTCTCTCCCTTCCCTATATTGTAATAGGTAATCTGCCTCTCTCTTCTGTAATAAGTACTCTCTCTCTCTTTCTCTCTTCTCTGTAATAAGTACTCTGTCTCTCTCCCTCCCCTATGCAATAGGTAATCTGCCTCTCTCTTCTGTTATAATTACTCTGCCTCTTCCTCTCCTTTGCAATAAGTACTCTGCCCCTCTCCCTCCCCTCTGTAATTAGTACTCTGCCTCTCTCTCCTCTGTAATAAGTACTCTGCCTCTCTCTCAACTCTGTAATAAGTACTGTGCGTCTCTCTCTTCTCTCTCCTCTATAATAAGTACTTTGTCTCTCTCTTTCCTCTGTAATAAGTAATTTGCTTCTCTCTTTCCCTTCTGTAATAAATTCTCTGCCTCTCTCTCCTCCTCTGTAATGAATACTTTGCCTCTCTCCCCTCTGTAATAAGTACTCTGACCCACTCCTCCGTAATAGGTAGTCTGCCTCTCTCTCTCCTCTGTAATACGTACATTGCCTCTCTCCCCCCTCTGTAATAAGTACTCTGCCTCTCTCTCCCCTCTGTAATAGGTACTCTGCCTCTCTCTCCTTTGTAATAGGTACTCTGCCTCTCTCTCCTTTGTAATAGGTACTCTGCCTCTCTCTCCTTTGTAATAAGTACTCTCTCCCTCCTCTGTAATAAGTACTTTGTTTCTTCTCTGTAATAAGTACTTTGCATCTCTCTCTTATGTAATAAGTACTTTGCCTCTCTCTTATGTAATAAGTACTTTGCCTATTTTTCCCTTCTGTAATAAATACTCTGTCTCTCTCTCCTCTGTAATAAGTACTCTGCCCCTCTCTCCCCTCTGTAATAAGTACTCTGCCTCTCCTTTGTAATAAGTACTCTGCCTCTCTCTCCTTTGTAATAAGTACTCTGCCTCTCTCTCCTTTGTAATAAGTACTATGCCTCTCTCTCCTTTGTAATAAGTAATCTGCCTCTCCCTCCTTTGTAATAGGTACTCTGCCTCTCTCTCTTTTGTAATAGGTACTCTGCCTCTCTCTCCTTTGTAATAGGTACTCTCTCCCTCCTCTGTAATAAGTACTCTGTCTCTTCTCTGTAATAAGTAATCTGCCTCTCTCTGTTATGTAATAAGTACTCTGCCTTTCTCTCTTATGTAATAAGTACTTTGCCTCTTTTTCCCTTCTGTAATAAGTACTCTGTCTCTCTCCCCTCTGTAATAAGTACTCTGCCTCTCTCTCCTTTGTAATAGGTACTCTGCCTCTCTCTCCTTTGTAATAAGTACTCTGCCTCTTTCTCCTTTGTAATAGGTACTCTGCCTCTCTCTCCTTTGTAATAGGTACTCTGCCTCTCTCTCCTTTGTAATAGGTACTCTGCCTCTCTCTCCTTTGTAATAGGTACTCTGCCTCTCTCTCCTTTGTAATAAGTACTCTGTCTCTTCTCTGTAATAAGTACTCTGCCTCTCTTATGTAATAAGTACTTTGCCTCTTTTTCCCTTCTGTAAGAAATACTCTCTCTCTCCTCTGTAATAAGTATTCTGCCTCACTTTCTCTCTCTCTCCTCTGTAGTAAGTACTCTCTCTCTCTCCTCTGTAGTAAGTACTCTCTCTCTCCTCTGTAGTAAGTACTCTGTATATCTCTCTCTCTCTCTCTCTCTTTCTCTCCTCTGTAGTAAGTACTCTCTCTCCTCTGAGGTAAGTACTCTCTCTCCTCTGTAGTAAGTACTCTCTCTCATCTGAGGTAAGTACTCTCTCTCCTCTGTAGTAAGTACTCTGTCTCTCTCTCTCCTCTGTAGTAAGTACTCTCTCTCCTCTGAGGTAAGTACTCTCTCCTCTGTAGTAAGTACTCTGTCTCTCTCTCTCCTCTGTAGTAAGTACTCTGTCTCTCTCTCCTCTGTAGTAAGTACTCTGTGTCTCTCTCTTTCTCTCTCTCCTCTGTAGTAAGTACTCTCTCTCCTCTGAGGTAAGTACTCTGTCTCTCTGTCTCTCTCTCTCCTCTGAGGTAAGTACTCTCTCTCCTCTGAGGTAAGTACTCTCTCTCCTCTGTAGTACGTACTCTCTCTCCTCTGAGGTAAGTGCTCTCTCTCCTCTGAGGTAAGTACTCTCTCTCCTCTGTAGTAAGTACTCTGTCTGTCTGTCTGTCTCTCTCTCTCTCTCTCTCCTCTGTAGTAAGTACTCTGTCTCTCTCTCTCTCTCTCTCTCTCTCTCTCTCTCCTCTGTAGTAAGTATTCTCTCTCCTCTGAGGTAAGTACTCTGTCTCTCTGTCTGTCTGTCTCTCTCTCTCCTCTGAGGTAAGTACTCTCTCTCCTCTGAGGTAAGTACTCTCTCTCCTCTGTAGTACGTACTCTCTCTCCTCTGAGGTAAGTGCTCTCTCTCCTCTGAGGTAAGTACTCTCTCTCCTCTGTAGTAAGTACTCTGACTCTCTGTCTGTCTGTCTCTCTCTCTCCTCTGTAGTAAGTACTCTCTCTCCTCTGAGGTAAGTACTCTCTCTCCTCTGTAGTAAGTACTCTGTCTCTCTGTCTCTCTCTCTCTCCTCTGTAATACGTATTCTCCTCACTTTCTGCCTCTCTCTATAGACCCGTGTTCAAAGGTGGATTCCAGTTTACAGAAAGCTGTGTTGTGTCTGTGTTACACCATAGAGGTATGAGGCAAGATACAGCGGCACAGGACCGCAGGAGGCACCCCGCAGGCGAATACGGTACCAGGGAGTCACACTGTCTGTATTAGTAGAAGAGGGGTAATTGATGCCTTGCAGTATCTGAATGGATTATGACTAATAGATACCTAGAACATAAATATATAATTAAGCAGATAAGCGTGAGATTGTGATTTTGGCTACTGAATATGTAGCAATAAAGTTGTAGCAGAAGGTTGGAGTCCAGTGTGGAGAGATCCAATGTCCACAGCCAATCAGGCCATTCACCGATCATGTATATATATATATATATATATATATATATATATATATATACCAAGCGTTGGGTCCACACTCACGTTCTCAAATTTCCTGCTGGGGTGCCTTCCAAAACTGGGGATCTATTTAGAATCACCAGTGTAATACACAGACGAAGAGAATGGGAGCACTCACCAGTCTTCATTAAAGCAGAAATTTATTGTGAATTCATACCAGACAGAGCATCGACGTTTCGGTCCTCACTTGGACCTTTGTCAGGATTATTATACAATGGAAAGGACAGACATATATACCCAGTGTATGCCCACCCACCAATTAATAAAAACCAATCATAGTGAAATTAATTTTAACCATTTAAAAGTCACATTAGTGGGTGATCAATATTTAGCAATTAACATATAACAAACAAACATGTGAGCCCACCTCTAGCTGTGGATGTCCTCCCTGTGTCCATCTGATCCCCATGCTGGGCGGCGTGCGTTCCACCGCCGCCATCAGCTCCCAGTAGAGACCCGGACGACTGGAGACTCAGCTCACGGCTGCGTCTCCCCCCGCCGTCATCACTTCCTACCCGTGGAACGCATTTCCGCTCCCGATCCCGGAAGTGTATGCGTTCCATAGCCCAGCGATGCGTGTGCGGGCAATACATATGTATGTGTGCTGGATTGACAGTATAACGATGGATCATATATCAACACTGGCAGAGAGATCTATGGGGATTCTAAATACTTTATCACTCTCCAAAAAGTAATCCTTAAAAAGTAATTTTTATAAAGCTTAGTATAGATGGACACAGGGTATACATAACTCCACCTCATCTAGGTGTGGTTAGGGAAACCTCATGCTTTGTACAAAATACAAAGCAAGGGACCTACTATATATTTATATACACATAAATAAATAAATCATGCATAGATCCATATATAGAGAAACATAGATCTATGCATAAATACCATACATATATTTATACCTAATGGTGAAAAGCAATCCTTAAAAAAGGCTATAAACCCTCTCGGAAGCGGACCTATTGCACAGAGCCCAAAAAAAGGGGGGAAAAATAGAAAACAAAAAATAAAATGAAAATACCATATTTAATTCAAGAACACGCCATATTGAATGCCATCATTTAGGCCTTTTGGTCGTGTAGTGTCCAGTCGATAAATCCAGCTCGCTTCACGTTTTAGAAGCATTTTGCCACGGTCACCGCCCCTCCTCGGTTGGTCCACTCGATCAATAATCATGCTCCTCAATGATGCTAATGAGTGACGAGCTTCCACAAAATGTCTAGCAACTGGTTTATCGGAGCTTCCACTCTCCAGTGCAGATCTAATTGATAAGCGGTGATTCGCCATCCTCTCCCGGAATGGGCGTATTGTTTTTCCCACATATATTAAGGAGCAGGGACATATGAGGATATATATCACAAAATCAGTGGTACATGTCACCCTGTGCCGTATATATATCTTTTTTCCGGTGTGGGGGTGGTGGAAGAATTCACCAATCATCATGCTCCTGCATGTCGTGCAATTAATGCATCTATAGCATCCCATCTTTCTAGGTTGTAGCCAAATCGCTGGAGATTTTGGAGATGCTCTGTCTGGTTGCATGAGAATATCTTTCAAATTTTGTGCTCGTCTAAAGCTCATCAGTGGCTTATCTGGTAATTTTTTAGTAAGCATCGGATCAGTCTTGACTACGGGCTAGACCTCCCTAAGGGCCTTCCGTATACTTGGACCAGCCGTGTCGAATGTGGCGGTGACCACAAAAGGATTTGTAATCTTGTGTTTATTATTGTTTCCTGTATGGGAAATTCTCTTTGCTTTTTTGAGACATCTGTTAACTATTTGTAGACTGTAACCACGAACCAAAAATCGATTCTTCATTTCCATTAGTTGAACTTCAGCCATCTCTTCATCAGAGTTGTTGCGTAAAACTCTCAAAAATTGAGAGATCGGTAAATTTTGTTTTAAAGGGCCAGGGTGATGGCTCCCAAAGTGCAATAAAGTGTTTCGGTCCACAGTCTTCCTAAATAGTTTATAGCCATAACCCAGTTCAGTGGCATAGACACTTACATCTAAAAAATCAATAGTCTCCCTGTGGTATTGCATTGTTAAGCGAATAGGAGAATCTAGGTGATTCAGATGTTGTACCATTGCTAATAAGGACTCCTCAGAAGAGGTCCAAATCAGGAATATATCGTCGATAAATCGACGATAAAAAGCGATACTATCCCCAAACGGCGGGATGATGTTTTCATTTTCATAAGCATCCATAAATAGATTAGCATAAGATGGTGCTATATTGCTACCCATCGCAGTACCCGCCGTCTGGAGATAGTACCGCCCTTGAAAAGAAAAATAATTGTTAACCAAAGTCAACCTGAGTAACTCAATGAGAAAGTCAATGGGGGGCGCCCCTCTGTGTTTATCCATCAAAGCTCGTCTGATTGTCTCTATACCCGCTCCATGTGGGATTACGGTATAGAGAGAGGTGACGTCCATGGTGACCAGGATACCTTGTGACTCATGAGGCATTGATTTCAATAGTCTTAGGAAATCATCTGTGTCTCGCACATAGCTTTTAGTCTGTTTTACACAAATTTGTAGAAAACTATCCATAAATTGTGCTATCGGTGAAAATAGTGAATTACGTGCCGAGATTATTGGCCGGCCCGGAGGCCTATCCAATGTTTTATGAATTTTAGGTAATAGATAAAGAATTGGACAGATTGGAAATTCCGTTTTAAGGAATGCCAAAATGTCCTCATCTATCCAGTTATTGTTCAAAGCATTTTGCAGCAGTGAATCCAGTTGATTTTTAAAGGGCATAGTGGGATCACATGAGAGAGATCTATATGTATCCCGATCTGCCAGTTGTCTATATGCCTCGGCCTCATAGTCACAGGTATCCAAAACCACCACGGCGCCACCCTTATCAGCCGGTCTTACAGTAATGAGTGAATTGTTCTTGATTTCACCAATAGCCTTTCTCTCCAAAGGACTCAGATTATATCTAATTCTTGTCTGTTTTTTCATGGAGTCCCTTATATTGTGATCCAACATCCGCGTGAAGGTTTTGATACTCGGGTTGTATGATTGGGGGTCATAAGTGCTCTTTTTCTTAAATGTACTGATCTCCATTGGTAATGGATCAGTTTGCTGAAATTTCTCAGCAAGCCTAAGTTTACGACTCAGTTTATACTTATCAACAGACCAGCCAAAGTCATTGAATTTAGGGGTAGGGATAAAGCTAAGTCCCTTAGATAATAAACTCCTTTCAGCCTCTGTAAGTTTGTGAGTCGACAAATTAATCACTGACCCTTCTGATTCTTGTTCTGCCTCTTTTTCTCTTTTGTATTTGCCCCGCCGGAGGTGGGGCCTTCTGCGTTTAAAGACTGCCCCCCTGGTTTTGCTCGGGTGCTGGCCCGTGGGAGTGGTGGTTTAGTACTAGCTTGGGAGTCAGAGGAGTCTCTTTCCGAGGATGAGATGCTATCAAATTGAGATTGGTTTTGTCTATATCTAGTATTCCTAAATCTATATCAGGAGGATTGTTCATTCCCCGTAAGCCATCTATATACCCTGTGATCTTTATAATCACGGTCAACCTTCTCTAATTTTGTTCTTTTAAAGGTAACTAGTTCTTTTCGGTATTTATCTATTTGTTGTTTCAATTTAGTCACCCACTGTTGTGATAGATCACCTTGGAGGGCCTCAATGGCCTTCGGTTTACATAGAGCTATCTCACCCCTCACCTTTTTCAAATCTGCTCCTACTTCCTCAATAACAAGGAGGAGTAAATCAAAGGAGCATTTGTTGAGAATTGAGCACCATTTACTACAGAATACTGGGTTACTCCTGCCAATTGTAGGCACATTCTTAAGGCGAAAGCCCCGTGGAATTTGTTTTTTTCTGAAATAATCGGACAAAAATTGTCCATGTAGGAGAAGATCTATCTCTCTTTTTTCTAAATTCAGCAATTTATGATAGGTGTCTATAGCACTTTCTGCCGGTAGACCCCCAAAATCACTGAATTCAGAAAGTACACGTTCTGCATCATCATCTGTTAATGCCAATAGATCATGTTCGGCTGAAAATAAGAGATCTGCAGACACCAAACCCTCCATCAAATACAACTCAACTAGACCAAAAACCTTCACTTTGTTTGGTCTACGCCACTGAAATAGGTCACATAAAAAATAAATCACATGAAAAAATAAATAAAAATAAAAAATCAGAAAAATCAAAAATAGTTTTTTACACCCCAAACAACAAAAGGAGGGGTAACCCTAGGCCAAAAATTTTTTTAAACAAAATACTTCAAGCAAAAGTACTTAGATCCAAAGGATTGTCCTTCTTATAGGAGAAATATATAGACCTGAGTCAAATCCATCCATTCCAAACAGGAAAAGTATTTATGAGTCCATGAAAAGAGTAAATAAGCTTCATCAAAATTCATAACGGGTGCAGGACATGTTTATCACAAAGACATCTTTGTAAAACAATATACCAAGCGTTGGGTCCACACTCACGTTCTCAAATTTCCTGCTGGGGTGCCTTCCAAAACTGGGGATCTATTTAGAATCACCAGTGTAATACACAGACGAAGAGAATGGTGGGTGGGCATACACTGGGTATATATGTCTGTCCTTTCCATTGTATAATAATCCTGACAAAGGTCCAAGTGAGGACCGAAACGTCGATGCTCTGTCTGGTATGAATTCACAATAAATTTCTGCTTTAATGAAGACTGGTGAGTGCTCCCATTCTCTTCGTCTGTATATATATATATATATATATATATATATATATAGAGGATACAAAGGCTGCGGCACTCAGGGTCTTAGATTCAAAAAGCTTGTATTGATGCTCAGCTACATAGCGCACCCGCGCGGGTGCGCTATGTAACTGAGCATCAATACAAGCTTTTTGAATCTAAGACCCTGAGTGCAGCAGCATTTGTATCCTCTATTCAGCATCTATTCTGAGGGCATCGGGGCACGTAATCAGCGGACGGAGTGCCGGGCTTTAGGACAGTGTATATATATTGTCAGGAATCGACTTACCAGGCTGACATCCGTCCGCCGCTGCGGACTCCGTCCTGGCTCCCTGCGGTCACCTGTCGCCTATGCCCCTGCCATGGGACAACATCAGGGCCCTGGGTGCACTCCTGGAACAGCGGGCGTGTAGCGCGCCGCGTCCTCGCTAGGCCGCGGCGTGGGCGCCGCCATGACAGTCTGCAAACAGCCAGTATACTGCGGCCAATCCGGTGCTTGGCCGCACCCACTTTTCCTTCACTCATCCAATCCCTGCGCACCATGGGGTACATAAGAGGCTACAGGTTCACTCCACAGGCATCCTGGACTTTGTGTCTTTCCAGCGACCTACATGAAAGGATCGGTTCCTGTTTCTCCTGAGTTCCTGGTTCTCTGCTAAAGAACTTGTACTCCTGGTTACTCTGCATTCTTCCGTGGAACTTCAAGGCTCAGCAATACCTGCAACCTGCATAAGGCTTCACACTCATCACCACCTTGTGTGCTTCAGCCTGCAGTTGAAGACTGACTCCAGGTGTGTTCATTCCTCCACCTGTGACACAGCTTGCTGCTGCCAGTGCCTCATCACCTGCACTGTGAGTCGGACTCCTGCTTATGCTCAGGTTAGCCATTTCCATCTACTGCCTAAGTTTCCTGTTTTAAAACCCTGCACTGGTTTCCAAGCCAGAACCATTCCATTAACATTTGTTCTGCTGATTTATATTTCCGGATATTATTTCTCAATTCATCTGCCATTCATTGCCATAGACTTTTCAGTACCATACTGAGCGATTGACTTTTCATCTGTTATTATTGTTTCTGCTTCAATACTGTTATATCATCTGCTTAATAAAAATACCATTGCGCTCATGCGCAGGAACGTTATCCAACCTTCTCGTTTCCTTCCTTCTACCTCCACTGACCCACTAGCGCCCCCTCCGGGGACACAGACCAAACACAATCTGACATATATATATATATATATATATGTGTATATATACATACACACATATGTACATACTCCCCTTATCCAGCAGTAGGGAAGAGGCAGGGAAGGCATTGACATTAGCTGAATAGATAACTGTTTTATTCAGGGGCCGGTGAGGGGAATGGAAAGGCCGCCGGGCACAGAGGGCAGTTACATTTTAACATGTTGTTTTCATACAATAAAACAATGATTTATTTCCCCTGCTGCCCCTACCGCTTCCCTGCTGGATCAGGTGAAGGTTATAGTTATATATATATATATATATATATATATATATATATATATATATATTTATTTATTTATATGTATGTATATATCAGATCTTTGGGCGCTAGTAATTTTGTTTGCTCCCGCTCTACACCATCCGTAATATAGTGACTACTTTAAAACACATATATGAATAAAATCTTACTTTTGTCCATGTAAAATGTATTCACAATAGCATTAAAAATATGCTTAATGAAACAAAGAACATCTGTACATTTTCCAGTTTACATTCAGTTTATTGTGTTTATCGTCATAAATTCAGTGTATGACATAGAGGTGAAACAACTGTCCAACGCGTTTCGGCCCAAGGGACTTACTCAGGGGTACAGAATCAGATGCCCAAAGTAAACGTGATGAGGGTAGCTTGATAAAGCGCATACATCACTGATTGTACCAGAATAAAACTGCGTCTAGTATATTAAGTCAAAGAGTGAAAAAACCTCCGTTGGGTAGGAAGGTCTTTCAAAGGTAAGTAGCATCAAGGACCTTGTGGAGGTGTGTGGTGATAACATCATGTCTGTCTCTCAGCTGATCACTGTCGGAGCCACCGCTCAGGGTGTCACCAGTTTCAACACCAAAGGCAACTTCTTCTGCATGTACCTGGGCGGAGCCATTGCTGTCATTATCGCCATATACGTGTCAGGAGGCATCTCAGGTATGTTCTCAGCTGTCTTCTACTCCCTCACTTGCCCACTGCACTCTGTGCTATCCCCAACAAAACCAGGGACCGATATGGACTGTGGCTGTAAATGAAGGAGTTGCATGGTGTGGGTGTGGGCAGTGCTGTGTGGGTGTGACCAGTAGCATGGTGTGGGTGTGGCCAGTGCTGTGTGGATGTGACCAGTGCCATTGGGTGGTGTGACCAGTTGCATGGTGTGGGTGTGGTCAGTGCTGTGTGGGTGTGACCAGTAGCATGGTATGGGTGTGGCCAGTGCCATTGGGTGGTGTGACCAGTACTATGTGGGTGTGGCCAGTCCATGGGGAGATGTGACCGGTAGCAGTGTAGGTGTGGCCAGTCCATGATTTAGGCCCAACCGTGGGGGCGGCTGCTCATCGTCAGGTTATCATGGCGATGGGCCTAATTTTATGTGGATGCCTGGAGCTGTAGTTCCATCTGCTCCATTATTAATATGGCCGGTTCTCATAACCTTCATGTAAATGTATTATATTATAGGTCTTATTGTTACCTAAACTTTACATATAATAAATACTAGCCATAGTTTCTGGAACTCGCTGGGGTGAAAGATACTTGACACTTTGTGCTAATGGGGAAGGAGGGGGGGAGGACATTTTCCTTTGTACACCAGGCTTCCTGTTTGCAAGTCCATGGGAAGAAATACAGGGATAACTTTCCAAACCTACATTGTTACTTCTTTACTCCCCCAAATCTCCCCCCCCCCCTGTCTTTCCCTGCTGTACCCCGTTTACAATTCTGTGCTTAATAAATAAAGATGTTTACAAATGACATAAAGATATTAATGACTGAAATATGACACAAACATCTGCACACAGCTAAATGGGTTACACACAATTGCTTGTACGTTTTATGTAGAAATCTATATGACCGAAGGACCCGCTGGCGTGGATATAGGGAGATATAGGGTTTGTGTCTCTTTAGTTGTGCGTCATAGTATAACCTACAGTTACAATACATGTATATATATTTATTGTGACTTATATAGCGCCAGCATTTTCCGTTACGCTTTACACTTGGGAACAGTTTCTCTAACCAGCATTTCCCACCCCACAGGAGGGCACCTGAACCCGGCGTACTCGCTCAGCCTTTGCGTCCTGGGCAGGTTCCCTTGGAGGAAGTTGCCCCTTTACGTTCTCATCCAGCTGGTGGCGTCCTTCACCGGCGCTGCGGCAGTGTTTGCTTTATATTACGGTGAGCGGAAATTTCCACACCAAATTTTCCATACTATGGGGCGAATGTTACATAATGTTCCAGCCAATCAGCTCCATACTGTCATGTGTTGGAAAAATGTCAGGAGCTGATTGGCTGGAGCACCAATTATCATTTGTAGCGAGTGGTAACAAGAATATCACTGGTTGATAAATCCGCCCCTTAACTTGTGTTTAAGAACTTGGCTCGATGTGCTGGTCGCAGAGACTGTGTCTAGTTTTCTGTTATGCCATATAATAAAAGGCTTACGCTGCTCCTCATCTCTATGGGGGAATTCAAGTGCTTTGCGCACCGATGGACGCTAGATGGCGCCCAGCGGATAAAGTCAAGTGTTGAAACATTTGGGCGCACAAAGCCGCTGACGCTGATATTAATGTTATGTTGTTCTGTCATTTTGACAGGCTGGTAACTAGTTTATATATATTGCGGAACACTTCGCCTATGCGCAGATGACTGCAGCCACCATCCGATATTGGACCTTCGCACCCGATGTTTATAAACCATTATCGATGGTAAAACTTACTACCATCGGTGTCTTACTATCTCCCATATGGGGGAAATGTATCAAGCAGTGGAGAGGTTGCGCATTTCATATAGCCAGTACTTAGTAAATGCTACCGCAAAAGCTAACCCACTTATCCTCTTTAAAAGGTTTGATGGATCTCCCCCATAGGCTGTGTACAGAGAGGGTGGAACGAAGGAGGTAGCGCCATGAATGGGGCCTGGGCTGTTTGTTATACGCAGACAGTAAAGCCTCATTTACGTCACATCCTGATTTGCTGGCTGGAGACCCCTCTATGGCACCAAACACTGCGCCACTGGCCAAATCTACTCAGTGCCATACATTTTTAATGCTGTGATTGGCTACAGGCTGGATCAACACCCGTCCATGTGTAATAAGCTTACATAGAACAGGGGCCGCGGTTCTGTAGGTTCCACAAAGAAATGTGGCATAATCCACCATCTGTTTGTGGAATCATCACAAGTTCTCTTCCATTTCAGATGCCATCCAAGCTTATACCAATGGGACCCTGACGGTTTTCGGACCAAGAGAGACAGCTTCCATATTTTCCTCATACCCCGCCCCCTATCTTAGCACCTGGAACGGCTTCCTGGATCAGGTAACCCCCAATCAGCAAGTTATTCTGTCTCTGTAAGCTCTACCTGTATACGTTTTCCAGATGTAGTATGGTTTATTACATTGATATCAATAGTCATAATTAGTATACATTCTATATAGTTAAAGGATAGGCCCAACGATGGATGTCTATCTCCTCTTAGATTGGCCTCCTCTGCCGGCGGGTCCTCACTATCATTCCTGAGGGAAGTGACAATTGTATTTTACACACAGGTGATGGGAACAGCCATGTTGATGATTGGCATCTTGGCCATCTGTGACCCCAGAAACAAACCTGTCCCCAAGGGTCTGGAACCTGTCGTTGTGGGTTTGCTGGTCTTCTCCATTGGATTGTCTATGGGTGCCAACTGTGGATACCCCATCAACCCAAGTCGAGACCTGGGGCCAAGGCTGTTCACCTACGTGGCTGGATGGGGAGCCGATGTATTCAGGTCAGTGAGGTTTTGTGAAGGACCTGTTTGGTGGTTATAAACGATCTTGATGCCATATAGCTATTACAAGACACAGGAGAAGATGAATTATATCTTCTAAGGAGGACAGGTGGAGAAGTCGTCCATAACATTCTAGCTATCATTTGTCAAGTAAAGGCTATAAAATGATAGTTAGAAATTAACTGGTTGCTATGGGCAACTCCACCTGTCTACTTCAGGAGAATGAATACACTGCTCAAAAAAATAAAGGGAACACTTAAATAACACATCCTAGATCTGAATGAATGAAATATTCTTATTAAATACTTTGTTCTTTACATAGTTGAATGTGCTGACAACAAAATCACACAAAAATTATCAATGGAAATCAAATTTATTAACCCATGGAGGTCTGGATTTGGAGTCACACTCAAAATGAAAGTGGAAAAACACACTACAGGCTGATCCAACTTTGATGTAATGTCCTTAAAACAAGTCAAAATGAGGCTCAGTAGTGTGTGTGGCCTCCACGTGTCTGTATGACTTCCCTACAACGCCTGGGCATGCTCCTGATGAGGTGGCGGATGGTCTCCTGAGGGATCTCCTCCCAGACCTGGACTAAAGCATCCGCCAACTCCTGGACAGTCTGTGGTGCAATGTGGCGTTGGTGGATGGAGCGAGACATGATGTCCCAGATGTGCTCAATTGGATTCAGGTCTGGGGAACGGGCGGGCCAGTCCATAGCATCAATGCCTTCGTCTTGCAGGAACTGTTGACACACTCCAGCCACATGAGGTCTAGCATTGTCTTGCATTAGGAGGAACCCAGGGCCAACCGCACCAGCATATGGTCTCACGAGGGGTCTGAGGATCTCTTCTCTGTACCTAATGGCAGTCAGGCTACCTCTGGCGAGCACATGGAGGGCTGTGCGGCCCCCCAAAGAAATGCCACCCCACACCATTACTGACCCACTGCCAAACCGGTCATGCTGGAGGATGTTGCAGGCAGCAGAACATTCTCCTTGGCGTCTCCAGACTCTGTCATGTCTGTCACATGTGCTCAGTGAGAACCTGCTTTCATCTGTGAAGAGCACAGGGCGCCAGTGGCGAATTTACCAATCTTGGTGTTCTCTGGCAAATGCCAAATGTCCTGCGCGGTGTTGGGCTGTAAGCACAACCCCCACCTGTGGACGTCGGGCCCTCATACCACCCTCATGGAGTCTGTTTCTGATCTTCTGAGTAGACACATGCACATTTGAGGCTTGCTGGAGGTCATTTTGCAGGGCTCTGGCAGTGCTCCTCCTGTTCCTCCTTGCACAAAGGCGGAGGCAGCGGTCCTGCTGCTGGGTTGTTGCCCTCCTACGGCCTCCTCCACGTCTCCTATAGTACTGGCCTGTCTCGTGGTAGCGCCTCCATGCTCTGGACACTACGCTGACAGACACAGCAAACCTTCTTGCCACAGCTCGCATTGATGTGCCATCCTGGATGAGCTGCACTACCTGAGCTACTCGTGTGGGTTGTAGGGAGGTCATACAGGCACGTGGAGGCCACACACACTACTGAGCCTAATTTTGACTTGTTTTAAGGACATTACATCAAAGTTGGATCAGCCTGTAGTGTGTTTTTCCACTTTAATTTTGAGTGTGACTCCAAATCTAGACCTCCGTGGGTTAATAAATTTGATTTCCATTGATAATTTTTGTGTGATTTTGTTGTCAGCACATTCACCTATGTAAAGAACAAAGTATTTAATAAGAATATTTCATTCATTCAGATCTAGGATGTGTTATTTTAGTGTTCCCTTTATTGTTTTGAGCAGTGTATATATCTCCCATAGAGGGAGATATATTGAATCTTGGAGCAGGAAAGTGGTGATAAAGTACCAACCAGTCAGCTCCCAACTGCCATGTTACATGATGTACTTTATAACCTAAAGTAGTTCATTGGGGTCTATTTTCTAAGCTTTGGAGAGCAATAAAGTGGAGAGGGATAAAGTACCAACCTACGAGCATCTGTCATTTTTCAAACACAGCCTGTAACATGGCAGTTAGGAGCTGATTGGCTGGTACTTTATCTCCATTCACTTTATCTCTCTCCAAGGATTGATACACCTCCTCCATAATCTAAGTGTCGAATTTAAGATCCTTGTATGGAAATAGGTCAGTTCCAGGTTATACCAAGCTATCAGTTATTGTTTGCTATGATGTTGTTAGTAGTGCACCTTTGCATCTGTAGTCTGGACATCCTCTCTCTCCATAAAATGGCTGCCCCCACTACTCATAGACAACTCGCACACTATAAAGGCCTGCTGCCTGCAGTAGATAATGTGCAGGACCTTACTGGAAATGGAAAAGTGGCCTCGTGTCCCAGTAGACATTATGTACTGGACCACTGATCTCTTCTGATTGAGGTTTGTGGAGTTTGGCCTCCTGAGTACTAGACCAACCAAGGTTAAGGGGTAAAGATTGGGGTGGAAAAGCATTATCGATGCTTCCAGGTCACCAGGACACCTCCCAGCGGGGAGCCTGAAAAACAAGATGACTGGCGGATATGAAGTAATGTCTACATGACCACCATACCATGGCCATACCTTCAACCCTACTGGGACCTACAGAATGGTAATTTGTCACATGAACAAGAACAGGCGTAAAGGTGCCCAGGCAACCCACTTCCATATTAACATAGGATAATTAGTTAATCCACAAGTGTTGGGAAGGGCTTAATTACAATATTTTGTCTATCATTTCCATCTACATGGCGTAGTCTCACCAGTAGACCAAGTGTAACCGGATGATCTGACTTTCCTCCTTACAGAGCTGGAAACAGCTGGTGGTGGGTCCCTGTGGTGGCACCATGTGTCGGGGCAGTTCTCGGTTCTCTGCTGTACCAGATATTAGTGGAATTCCACCACCCGCCAACGGAGAGTGAATGCGGAGAGGTCTTGACCGGGGAAGCCCTACAAGAGAACGGGAAGGAAATTCCCATTTATACAGTACATTTGGACAATTCTTTTTCTCACCGGCTGTGAGTTTGGAGCTAGAGGACACGGGGCACTGGGTGGTCCTGCCCACCGGCCTTTCCGAGGATGGTGCACCATTGGCTCTGGTTCATTATTCCTCCTACCGTCAGTGTGACTCCCACAGTAGCTCTATATTTATCAATAGACGTTGAGAGAATCTTATTGGCAAAGTTCCTGGAGTTATTTGCAAAGAAGTTTACATTGGACATTTCATCAGAAATCCGTCAGCTCAGTCTCTCTGGTACATGTCTTATTTAGTCTTATGCATCCTTCAGCCCAATGACATCCCAGCTGCGTATATTTCCTACGCCACAGATGTAATAGTGCAATAGTATGTGTGAGAAGCGTGGACGGAGAAGGAACATTTCACTGTCAGTATACTTAATACATTTTTTTTTTATTATGATAATAAAATATAAATTTTTATCTATGTAAATTCTACGTGGGAGATGTATCAAGTATTGGAGGGAGATAAAGTGGAGAAGTTGCCCAAAGTAAAGCAATCAGCACCTGTCATTTGTCTAGCACAATCTATAAAATGACAAAAGCTGATGATAATTTTGGACAAATATTTCTCTCTCTCCTAGAATTGATACACCTCCCCCAGAGCCTGCTGTGACCTGTGTGATGATTGGCAGCTGTCAGGTGTGTTAGTTGCAGAAACTGAACAAAACTAAAATGGAACAATTTTGTTTGTAGTCTTCATTTTCCATCTCATTGTGAACGATGATGATGATGATGATGATGATGATAATATTTCGGTGTCAGTTACATGTTTGAGTGACGGCGCTTATATGGCAGCGATGTAACATGAGACATTGGTGGCATCACACGTGATATATGACTACGGCGCTAACCATGTTTATTGTGAGACCGGCGAGTGCTGAGATAAACGCTGCGTATACACACTCATTTTCATCTTGCACATTATAGTATAGTGTTCATGTATGTGTATTATTTCATGTACTGTATGTTTGTTTATAAATTGTTTCTAGACGTAGAGAAAAGCGCAGCCTGCATTGTTTATTACAAAGGAAAGCGTGCGACGACCACCTCCATTTTTAAATCTTATTCTTTCTTTTTTTTCCACAAAACAATTGCATGCAGAATACATACCGTCTGCGTCTGCTTGCAGGGTAAATACTGGCTGCTGCTGCATGCAGGGTAAATACTGGCTGCATTCAGGGTACATACCGGCTGCAGCTGCATGCCGGGAAAATACCATCTGCGTCTGCATGCAGAGTACATCCTGGCTGCATCTGCATGCATGGTAAATACCGGCTGCGGCTGCATTGCAGGGTACATACCGGTTGCGGCTGCATGCAGGGTAAATACCTACTGCTTCTGTATGCAGGGTAAATATCGGCCGTGTCTGCGTCTGCATGCAGGGTAAATACAGGCTGCAGGTGCATGCAGGGTACATACTGGCTGCATCTGCATGTAGGGTAAATACCATCTGCATGCAGGGTAAATATTGGCTGCGGCTGCATGCAGGGTAAATATCGGCTCTGTCTGCATGCAGGGTACATAACGGCTGCTTCTGCATGCAGGGTATATACCATCTGCTTCTGCATGCAGGGTACGTACCGGCTGTGTCTGCATGCAGGGAAAATGCCTGCTGCATCTGCATGCAGGGTAAATACCATCTGTGTCTGCATGCAGGGTAAATATTGGCTACGGCTGCATGCAGGGTATATACTGGCTGCATCTGCATGTAGGGTAAATGCCATCTGTGTCTGCATGCAGGGTAAAATATTGGCTGCGGCTGCATGCATGGTATATACTGGCTGCATCTGCATGTAGGGTAAATACCATCTGTGTCTGCATGCAGGGTAAAATATCGTCTGCGTCTGCATGCAGGGTAAATATTGGCTGCGGCTGCATGCAGGGTAAATATCGGCTGTGTCTGCATGTAGGGTAAATATTGGCTGCGGCTGCATGCAGGGTAAATATTGGCTGCGGCTGCATGCAGTGTACATACCAGCTGCATCTGCATGCAGGGTAAGTACTGGCTCTGTCTACGTGCAGGATACATGCCGGCGGCGCCTCCATGCAGGGTAAATGCCGGCTGCGCCTCCATGCAGGGTAAATGCCGGCAGTGCCTTCATGCAGGGTAAATGCCGGCTGCGCCTCCATGCACGGTAAATGCCGGCCGTGCCTTCATGCAGGGTAAATGCAGGCTGAGCCTCCATGCACGGTAAATGCCGGCTGCGCCTCCATGCAGGGTAAATGCCGGCTGTGCCTCCATGCAGGGTAAATGCCGGCTGTGCCTCCATGCAGGGTAAATGCCGGCTGTGCCTCCATGCAGGGTAAATGCCGGCTGTGCCTCCATGCAGGGTAAATGCCGGCTGTGCCTCCATGCAGGGTAAATGCCGGCTGCGCCTCCATGCAGGGTAAATGCCGGCTGCGCCTCCATGCAGGGTAAATGCCGGCTGTGCCTCCATGCAGGGTAAATGCCGGCTGCGCCTCCATGCAGGGTAAATGCCGGCTGCGCCTCCATGCAGGGTAAATGCCGGCTGTGCCTTCATGTAGGGTAAATGCCGGCTGCGCCTCCATGCAGGGTAAATGCCGGCTGCGCCTCCATGCAGGGTAAATGCCGGCTGTGCCTTCATGTAGGGTAAATGCCGGCTGTGCCTTCATGTAGGGTAAATGCTGTCTTCGGCTGCATGTATGGTAAATAGCAGCTGAGGCTGCATGCAGAGTACATGTAGTCTTCATTTTCCATCTCATTGTGAACGATGACGATGATGATGATAATATTTCGGTGTCAGTTACATGTTTGAATGACGGTGCTAGGGCACACTCCTCCCACATCTACTCTCTCTGCACCTGTTACATCTGCCCCCCCTGCAGTGCAGCACAGTGTTACGCAGGTGCTCAGTTACTGGCTCTGAGCTAGGGCACGCCCCTCCCACATCTACCTCTCTCTGCACCTGTTACATCTGCCCCCCTGCAGTGCAGCACAGTGTTACCCAGGTGCTCAGTTACTGTCTTTTTTTGCTCCAAATCATAATTACCCCCAGATGCTTACAGGTGATTGTGTTGGTATTAAAAAGTTGCAGGTGATTTAAAAAATTTGCTTTTTTTTTTTTCTTCTTCTCCGGCACTGGTATGTGCACTGCTGCCTCCGGCACTGGTACGCGCACTGCTGTCTTCGGTACTGGCATGCGCACTGCTGCCTCCGGCACTGGTACGCGCACTGCTGCCTCCGGCACTGGTACGCGCACTGCTGCCTCCGGCACTGGTACGCGCACTGCTGCCTCCGGCACTGGTACGCGCACTGCTGTCTTCGGTACTGGTATGTGCACTGCTGCCTCCGGCACTGGTACGCGCACTGCTGCCTCCGGCACTGGTACGCGCACTGCTGCCTCCGGCACTGGTACGCGCACTGCTGCCTCCGGCACTGGTACGCGCACTGCTGTCTTCGGTACTGGCATGCGCACTGCTGCCTCCGGCACTGGTACGCGCACTGCTGCCTCCGGCACTGGTACGCGCACTGCTGCCTCCGGCACTGGTATGTGCACTGCTGCCTCCGGCACTGGTATGTGCACTGCTGCCTCCGGCACTGGTACGTGCACTGCTGCCTCCGGCACTGGTACGCGCACTGCTGTCTCCGGCACTGGTACGTGCACTGCTGCCTCCGGCACTGGCACGCGCACTGCTGTCTCCGGCACTGGTACGTGCACTGCTGCCTCCGGCACTGGTACGTGCACTGCTGCGCCTTCGGCACTGGTATGCGCACTGCTGCCTCCGGTACTGGCATGCGCACTGCTGCCTCCGGCACTGGTACGCGCACTGCTGCCTCCGGTACTGGCATGCGCACTGCTGCCTCCGGCACTGGTACGCGCACTGCTGCCTCCGGCACTGGTACGCGCACTGCTGTCTCCGGCACTGGTACGCGCACTGCTGCCTCCGGCACTGGTACGCGCACTGCTGTCTCCGGTACTGGCATGCGCACTGCTGCCTCCGGCACTGGTACGTGCACTGCTGCCTCCGGCACTGGTACGCGCACTGCTGCCTCCGGCACTGGTGTACGTGCACTGCTGCCTCCGGCACTGGTACGCGCACTGCTGCCTCCGGCACTGGTGTACGTGCACTGCTGCCTCCGGCACTGGTACGCGCACTGCTGCCTCCGGCACTGGTATGTGCACTGCTGCAGTTTATTACTAATAGAAAAGATAACTTTGCAGGCGCTAAAGGCCTGCTCGCAGAAGGTACCGGAATGCCGTCCCTGATTACGTAATTTTTTAAATGACCTTGAAGAACGGCGTTCCGGCACAAAAATAGCAAATTTATATCATTATTATTATTATTACCAGTTATTTATATAGCGCACACATATGCCGCAGCGCTTTACAGAGAATATTTGCCCATTCACATCAGTCCCTGCCCCAGTGGAGCTTACAATCTATATTCCCTATCACATGTACACACACATTCACACTAGGGTTAATTTTTGTTGGGATCCAATTAACCTACCAGTATATTTTTGGATTGTGGGAGGAAACCCACGCAAGTACGGGGAGAATATACAAACTCCACACAGTTAGGACCATTGTGGGAATCGAACCCATGACCTTAGTGCTGTGAGGCAGTAATGCTAACCACTACACCATCCGTACTGCCATTGACCCAGCATATTGTTGGACTGACATGGGTCAGTGTGCGGTGTAAATGCACAATGTCGGATTTCCCGGGTCACCTGACCCGGTAATTCAACCCGGGTTATAAGCAGTGTTATTCTCAGGTTGAATACTGGGTCAGTGGCTCTGTAAACGGATTCCTGGGTCGAGAAGATCTGGGACCCGTTTACAAGATAGGGAGAGGCGGCGCTGAGATGAGCTTATCTCCCAGCCCCGCCTCCGCCCCCGCTGCCGGCTCCGCCCCCCGTCACTATGGCAACCAACCCAGCAATATGCCTGGTCTGGAAGGCAGCAGAAAGAGGTAGGAGAGTCTCCAATGCCGGATCCCACCCGAGAAGGACCCGTTTCTAATACCCGGCTGGGATCCGGCATTGGATATGTGAAAGGGGTATTAGTAGCCAGTCCACCGGTCAGGAACGGACCTAGGATAATATGGGGCATTGAAACTAAACAGCCATTTTCAGGGATAAACGCAAAAACTACGTTTCCCCAGGGCTTAAGAAGGGAGGACCTCAGGAGATGTCTCCAGGATTATATGGGGGTTGCTAAATGGTGAACTCTACCAAGCTCTTTAGCCACTATAACCAATAGACTACACATCCGGGAGAGGGATTTGCTGGGTCCCTCCCCAGTATTGTTCACTACCACACGCATGGTCAGCAGGCCGCACAAGGGCAGTAACTGTGCCGGGTTCCAGGCCTGGGTGTAAAGTGATCACATATATCAGTGGTCCCCAAACTGTATGCCTAGGTACCCTGGGGTGCCTCGGGACACTTGCAGGGGTGCCTTGGATTTGTGGTCCGGGACTAATTAAAATTATGGTAAATGTAATATGCAAAACCAGTGCTAGGTGCTGCCAATCATAACATATGTGGACAAACAGAAGCAAATCTTGTTCCTCACCACGTAATTGAACCTACGGATGACATATAAACACAATTTACTTCATTTAATATTTATTTCTAAATGTCTCAATAAGAAGCTTTTGTCCTGGAGGAGCCGTGAAAAAAAAATCTGATGCTCTAGGTAGAGATGAGCGCCTGAAATTTTTCGGGTTTTGTGTTTTGGTTTTGGGTTCGGTTCCGCGGCCGTGTTTTGGGTTCGAACGCGTTTTGGCAAAACCTCACCGAATTTTTTTTGTCGGATTCGGGTGTGTTTTGGATTCGGGTGTTTTTTTCAAAAAACACTAAAAAACAGCTTAAATCATAGAATTTGGGGGTCATTTTGATCCCAAAGTATTATTAACCTCAAAAACCATAATTTACACTCATTTTCAGTCTATTCTGAATACCTCACACCTCACAATATTATTTTTAGTCCTAAAATTTGCACCGAGGTCGCTGTGTGAGTAAGATAAACGACCCTAGTGGCCGACACAAACACCGGGCCCATCTAGGAGTGGCACTGCAGTGTCACGCAGGATGTCCCTTCCAAAAAACCCTCCCCAAACAGCACATGACGCAAAGAAAAAAAGAGGCGCAATGAGGTAGCTGTTGTGAGTAAGATTAGCGACCCTAGTGGCCGACACAAACACCGGGCCCATCTAGGAGTGGCACTGCAGTGTCACGCAGGATGGCCCTTCCAAAAAACCCTCCCCAAACAGCACATGACGCAAAGAAAAAAAGAGGCGCAATGAGGTAGCTGTGTGAGTAAGATTAGCGACCCTAGTGGCCGACACAAACACCGGGCCCATCTAGGAGTGGCACTGCAGTGTCACGCAGGATGGCCCTTCCAAAAAACCCTCCCCAAACAGCACATGACGCAAAGAAAAAAAGAGGCGCAATGAGGTAGCTGTGTGAGTAAGATTAGCGACCCTAGTGGCCGACACAAACACCGGGCCCATCTAGGAGTGGCACTGCAGTGTCACGCAGGATGTCCCTTCCAAAAAACCCTCCCCAAACAGCACATGACGCAAAGAAAAAAAGAGGCGCAATGAGGTAGCTGTGTGAGTAAGATTAGCGACCCTAGTGGCCGACACAAACACCGGGCCCATCTAGGAGTGGCACTGCAGTGTCACGCAGGATGTCCCTTCCAAAAAACCCTCCCCAAACAGCACATGACGCAAAGAAAAAAAGAGGCGCAATGAGGTAGCTGTGTGAGTAAGATTAGCGACCCTAGTGGCCGACACAAACACCGGGCCCATCTAGGAGTGGCACTGCAGTGTCACGCAGGATGGCCCTTCCAAAAAACCCTCCCCAAACAGCACATGACGCAAAGAAAAAAAGAGGCGCAATGAGGTAGCTGTGTGAGTAAGATTAGCGACCCTAGTGGCCGACACAAACACCGGGCCCATCTAGGAGTGGCACTGCAGTGTCACGCAGGATGTCCCTTCCAAAAAACCCTCCCCAAACAGCACATGACGCAAAGAAAAAAAGAGGCGCAATGAGGTAGCTGTGTGAGTAAGATTAGCGACCCTAGTGGCCGACACAAACACCGGGCCCATCTAGGAGTGGCACTGCAGTGTCACGCAGGATGTCCCTTCCAAAAAACCCTCCCCAAACAGCACATGACGCAAAGAAAAAAAGAGGCGCAATGAGGTAGCTGTGTGAGTAAGATTAGCGACCCTAGTGGCCGACACAAACACCGGGCCCATCTAGGAGTGGCACTGCAGTGTCACGCAGGATGTCCCTTCCAAAAAACCCTCCCCAAACAGCACATGACGCAAAGAAAAAAAGAGGCGCAATGAGGTAGCTGACTGTGTGAGTAAGATTAGCGACCCTAGTGGCCGACACAAACACCGGGCCCATCTAGGAGTGGCACTGCAGTGTCACGCAGGATGTCCCTTCCAAAAAAAACCTCCCCAATCAGCACATGATGCAAAGAAAAAGAAAAGAAAAAAGAGGTGCAAGATGGAATTGTCCTTGGGCCCTCCCACCCACCCTTATGTTGTATAAACAAAACAGGACATGCACACTTTAACCAACCCATCATTTCAGTGACAGGGTCTGCCACACGACTGTGACTGATATGACGGGTTGGTTTGGACCCCCCCCAAAAAAGAAGCAATTAATCTCTCCTTGCACAAACTGGCTCTACAGAGGCAAGATGTCCACCTCATCTTCACCCTCCGATATATCACCGTGTACATCCCCCTCCTCACAGATTATCAATTCGTCCCCACTGGAATCCACCATCTCAGCTCCCTGTGTACTTTGTGGAGGCAATTGCTGCTGGTCAATGTCTCCGCGGAGGAATTGATTATAATTCATTTTAATGAACATCATCTTCTCCACATTTTCTGGATGTAACCTCGTACGCCGATTGCTGACAAGGTGAGCGGCGGCACTAAACACTCTTTCGGAGTACACACTTGTGGGAGGGCAACTTAGGTAGAATAAAGCCAGTTTGTGCAAGGGCCTCCAAATTGCCTCTTTTTCCTGCCAGTATAAGTACGGACTGTGTGACGTGCCTACTTGGATGCGGTCACTCATATAATCCTCCACCATTCTATCAATGTTGAGAGAATCATATGCAGTGACAGTAGACGACATGTCCGTAATCGTTGTCAGGTCCTTCAGTCCGGACCAGATGTCAGCATCAGCAGTCGCTCCAGACTGCCCTGCATCACCGCCAGCGGGTGGGCTCGGAATTCTGAGCCTTTTCCTCGCACCCCCAGTTGCGGGAGAATGTGAAGGAGGAGATGTTGACAGGTCGCGTTCCGCTTGACTTGACAATTTTGTCACCAGCAGGTCTTTCAACCCCAGCAGACCTGTGTCTGCCGGAAAGAGAGATCCAAGGTAGGCTTTAAATCTAGGATCGAGCACGGTGGCCAAAATGTAGTGCTCCGATTTCAACAGATTGACCACCCGTGAATCCTTGTTAAGCGAATTAAGGGCTGCATCCACAAGTCCCACATGCCTAGCGGAATCGCTCCCTTTTAGCTCCTTCTTCAATGCCTCCAGCTTCTTCTGCAAAAGCCTGATGAGGGGAATGACCTGACTCAGGCTGGCAGTGTCTGAACTGACTTCACGTGTGGCAAGTTCAAAGGGCATCAGAACCTTGCACAACGTTGAAATCATTCTCCACTGCACTTGAGACAGGTGCATTCCATCTCCTATATCGTGCTCAATTGTATAGGCTTGAATGGCCTTTTGCTGCTCCTCCAACCTCTGAAGCATATAGAGGGTTGAATTCCACCTCGTTACCACTTCTTGCTTCAGATGATGGCAGGGCAGGTTCAGTAGTTTTTGGTGGTGCTCCAGTCTTCTGTACGTGGTGCCTGTACGCCGAAAGTGTCCCGCAATTTTTCTGGCCACCGACAGCATCTCTTGCACGCCCCTGTCGTTTTTAAAAAAATTCTGCACCACCAAATTCAAGGTATGTGCAAAACATGGGACGTGCTGGAATTTGCCCATATTTAATGCACACACAATATTGCTGGCGTTATCCGATGCCACAAATCCACAGGAGAGTCCAATTGGGGTAAGCCATTCCGCGATGATCTTCCTCAGTTGCCGTAAGAGGTTTTCAGCTGTGTGCGTATTCTGGAAAGCGGTGATACAAAGCGTAGCCTGCCTAGGAAAGAGTTGGCGTTTGCGAGATGCTGCTACTGGTGCCGCCGCTGCTGTTCTTGCGGCGGGAGTCCATACATCTACCCAGTGGGCTGTCACAGTCATATAGTCCTGACCCTGCCCTGCTCCACTTGTCCACATGTCCGTGGTTAAGTGGACATTGGGTACAACTGCATTTTTTAGGAGACTGGTGAGTCTTTTTCTGACGTCCGTGTACATTCTCGGTATCGCCTGCCTAGAGAAGTGGAACCTAGATGGTATTTGGTAACGGGGGCACACTGCCTCAATAAATTGTCTAGTTCCCTGTGAACTAACGGCGGATACCGGACGCACGTCTAACACCAACATAGTTGTCAAGGACTCAGTTATCCACTTTGCAGTAGGATGACTGCTGTGATATTTCATCTTCCTCGCAAAGGACTGTTGAACAGTCAATTGCTTACTGGAAGTAGTACAAGTGGGCTTACGACTTCCCCTCTGGGATGACCATCGACTCCCAGCGGCAACAACAGCAGCGCCAGCAGCAGTAGGCGTTACACGCAAGGATGCATCGGAGGAATCCCAGGCAGGAGAGGACTCGTCAGACTTGCCAGTGACATGGCCTGCAGGACTATTGGCATTCCTGGGGAAGGAGGAAATTGACACTGAGGGAGTTGGTGGGGTGGTTTGCGTGAGCTTGGTTACAAGAGGAAGGGATTTACTGGTCAGTGGACTGCTTCCGCTGTCACCCAAAGTTTTTGAACTTGTCACTGACTTATTATGAATGCGCTGCAGGTGACGTATAAGGGAGGATGTTCCGAGGTGGTTAACGTCCTTACCCCTACTTATTACAGCTTGACAAAGGGAACACACGGCTTGACACCTGTTGTCCGCATTTCTGTTGAAATACCTCCACACCGAAGAGCTGATTTTTTTGGTATTTTCACCTGGCATGTCAACGGCCATATTCCTCCCACGGACAACAGGTGTCTCCCCGGGTGCCTGACTTAAACAAACCACCTCACCATCAGAATCCTCCTGGTCAATTTCCTCCCCAGCGCCAGCAACACCCATATCCTCCTCATCCTGGTGTACTTCAACACTGACATCTTCAATCTGACTATCAGGAACTGGACTGCGGGTGCTCCTTCCAGCACTTGCAGGGGGCGTGCAAATGGTGGAAGGCGCATGCTCTTCACGTCCAGTGTTGGGAAGGTCAGGCATCGCAACCGACACAATTGCTTTTGCCAGCTTGAGTCTTTTCAGTTTTCTAGCGAGAGGCTGAGTGCTTCCATCCTCATGTGAAGCTGAACCACTAGCCATGAACATAGGCCAGGGCCTCAGCCGTTCCTTGCCACTCCGTGTGGTAAATGGCATATTGGCAAGTTTACGCTTCTCCTCCGACAATTTTATTTTAGGTTTTGGAGTCCTTTTTTTTACTGATATTTGGTGTTTTGGTTTTGACATGCTCTGTACTATGCCATTGGGCATCGGCCTTGGCAGACGACGTTGCTGGCATTTCATCGTCTCGGCTATGACTAGTGGCAGCAGCTTCAGCACGAGGTGGAAGTCGATCTTGATCTTTCCCTAATTTTGGAACCTCAACATTTTTGTTCTCCATATTTTAATAGGCACAACTAAAAGGCACCTCAGGTAAACAATGGAGATGGATGGATTGGATACTAGTATACAATTATGGACGGGCTGCCGAGTGCCGACACAGAGGTAGCCACAGCCGTGAACTACCGCACTGTACTGTGTCTGCTGCTAATATATAGACTGGTTGATAAAGAGATAGTATACTCGTAACTAGTATGTATGTATAAAGAAAGAAAAAAAAACCACAGTTAGGTGGTATATACAATTATGGACGGGCTGCCGAGTGCCGACACAGAGGTAGCCACAGCCGTGAACTACCGCACTGTACTGTGTCTGCTGCTAATATATAGACTGGTTGATAAAGAGATAGTATACTCGTAACTAGTATGTATGTATAAAGAAAGAAAAAAAAACCACGGTTAGGTGGTATATACAATTTATGGACGGGCTGCCGAGTGCCGACACAGAGGTAGCCACAGCCGTGAACTACCGCACTGTACTGTGTCTGCTGCTAATATATAGACTGGTTGATAAAGAGATAGTATACTCGTAACTAGTATGTATGTATAAAGAAAGAAAAAAAAACCACGGTTAGGTGGTATATACAATTATGGACGGGCTGCCGAGTGCCGACACAGAGGTAGCCACAGCCGTGAACTACCGCACTGTACTGTGTCTGCTGCTAATATATAGACTGGTTGATAAAGAGATAGTATACTCGTAACTAGTATGTATGTATAAAGAAAGAAAAAAAAACCACGGTTAGGTGGTATATACAATTATGGACGGGCTGCCGAGTGCCGACACAGAGGTAGCCACAGCCGTGAACTACCGCACTGTACTGTGTCTGCTGCTAATATAGACTGGTTGATAAAGAGATAGTATACTACTAATATTATATACTGGTGGTCAGGTCACTGGTCACTAGTCACACTGGCAGTGGCACTCCTGCAGCAAAAGTGTGCACTGTTTAATTTTAATATAATATTATGTACTCCTGGCTCCTGCTATAACCTATAACTGGCACTGCAGTAGTGCTCCCCAGTCTCCCCCACAATTATAAGCTGTGTGAGCTGAGCAGTCAGACAGATATATAAGCCATAGACCATCGATGGATGCAAAATCAATGGTTACTCGATAGCATCCCTAGGTCACCCAGGTATACTCAGAGCAGCAGCGCACAGTCTTCAAGAGAACCTACGAGAGGGGGTACCCTGCGAGAGGGGGGCCCGGGGAATACGTGAGACCTATGCGGCCCCTGCACAGTTACATTTCTGGGGTTCTGCAGCTGCTGCCTCTAGCTGCTGACAGCTGGTATTGCAGTGTGTGCTGGGCCCTAGGCAAGTGCCCACTTTGCCTATTGGGCAATCCGGCACTGTATATATTGTAAGCGCCACTGGGCCAGACTGGTGTGACTGGCTAAATATTATCTGTAAAGCGCTATATACTTTTAGCAAAGTTTACAATGGGTTACCTTGGGTTCCTGTGACCTGTATACAAGCACTTTGCGTGCAACAATCTACATTATGGCCCTCATTCCGAGTTGTTCGCTCGCAAGGCGATTTTAGCAGAGTTGCTCACGCTAAGCCGCCGCCTACTGGGAGTGAATCTTAGCATCTTAAAATTGCGAACGAAGTAATCGCAATATTGCGATTACACACCTCGTAGCAGTTTCTGAGTAGCTTCAGACTTACTCGGCATCTGCGATCAGTTCAGTGCTTGTCGTTCCTGGTTTGACGTCACAAACACTCCCAGCGTTCGCCCAGACACTCCTCCGTTTCTCCGGCCACTCCTGCGTTTTTTCCGGAAACGGTAGCGTTTTTTTCCACACGCCCATAAAACGGCCTGTTTCCGCCCAGTAACACCCATTTCCTGTCAATCACATTACGATCGCCAGAACGATGAAAAAGCCGTGAGTAAAATTACTAAGTGCATAGCAAATTTACTTGGCGCAGTGCGGACATTGCGCATGCGCATTAAGCGGAAAATCGCTGCGATGCGAATATTTTTACCGAGCGAACAACTTGGAATGAGGGCCTATATGTCACACAACTTCTGGGCGACTCCTGGCACCTGACAAAAATTTTTTACAAAAATTACGGTAGACAAAGTATTTTATTTAAAAAAAAAAAAAAAATAGTCCCCTCAACGCCCTTCTTTCCTATCTTTGGTGCTGATTCTGAGACCGGTCTTCCACCTGGCCTCAGATGTCTGCCTACCGCATTATGGTAATGTAAGACTCTGCCCCTGTACAGTAACAATGTGTGGCTTCATGAGGAAGCCTGCCCCTCCCATCACTGTTACTTCCGCCATTGTCTGTAACGGTACTTACAGCAGCCCCACGCTGCGTGTGATAGAGCCGGCTGACGCAGGCATCCCAATCTGGACTCAATCTGTACACATTAGCGATCTTCATCCGTGTGTGCTGGTACCTGACCCCACGCATGACCGAAGATGATTTCCTTCTTTGGCGCGTGTGCAGTATGCTGAAATCCGCGTGCATTGCGACTTGCGTAGGACTCAGAGTCAGCCCCATTTAGCACACACTTAATTCCATTTGGAAAGGCCCAAATTCTATTACTTACAGCGTCTTTAAACGCGGCGGAAAATTGCTGCAATGTCACCATTTTTCTAACACACGGATCACCTACCCATAACGTACCCCTCCTGCTGTTCCACACCTTCTCTCTACATGCTGCATACAGCGAATGGCTGATTGGTTGCTAGCTCTAACCATCTACCAATAGACCTGCTGACAGCCACTCACTGTCTGGCTGCAGGCTGGGGAGTAGGTAGCTGCCTGGCCGCTCTGATTGTATGACCACCACCTGCCCCTGCCGAAAGGCCCCTATAATTGTAGGTCCCTGGGCAGCTGCCCAGTGTGCCTATATGTTAGGATGACCCTGAGCTGTAGTACTATGTATTACTGATGACCAGTGATGGACCTTCATTTTTGAGACACTGAAGCTTGAACTGTTATCGGGCCCCCTTCGCAACCTGCAAAAATAGTGCAACATCCAATAAGCTCCACAGAGCCTTGCTGCCCCTGCAAGGACCTCAAGGCCCAAATGGTGGCAAACAAAATGGTGGGGAGTCCTTGAAAATAAGCCATACGGTGGGCGCCTTCCCACCAGCAACGAGGTCTGGGTAACCTCTGTAATCTCATCAATGGGGCTGTTCCATGGCAGATCACCACAATTTTTTTTTGCTCATACCCGCGGGTGCACCAGCAACATATGCAGCCAGTGCCTGCGTGGACAGGTCAGGTATTTGGCACGGCGAGAGAGTCTGCTGGGCATATGTGGTGGGTGAGAGGGTGCGAGAGTCTGTGGGCAGGTCTGGTTACTGTGTCGCTCGTCCCCTTTAATGTCTACGTCTCACAGCACTCCCACCCCTTCAGTACTCACCTCACAGACACACCCCCCACCTATCAATAATCACTTCACAGATCCCTTACATCAATACTCACCTCACAGACCCCCCCCCCAATCAATAATCACTTCACAGATCCCTCACGCCAGTAATCACCTCACAGCACCCCCCCCCCCCCTATTAATAATCACTTCACAGATCCCTGACATCAGTACTTACCTCACAGACACCCCCCACCTATCAATAATCACTTCACAGATCCCTCACATCAGCACTCACCTCACAGACCCCCCCCCCCCCCACCCTATCAATAATCACTTCACAGATCCCTCACATCAGCACTCACCTCACAGACCCCCCCCCCACCCTATCAATAATCACTTCACAGATCCCCCACATCAGTACTCACCTCACAGACACACACCCCCATCAATAATCACTTCACAGATCCCTGACATCAGTACTTACCTCACAGACACCCCTCCCTTATCAATAATCACTTCACAGATCCCTGACATCAGTACTCACCTCACAGACACACACCCCCATCAATAATCACTTCACAGATCCCTCACATCAGTACTCACCTCACAGACCCCCCCCAATCAATAATCACTTCACAGATCCCTCACGCCAGTAATCACCTCACAGCAACCCCCCCCCCCTATTAATAATCACTTCACAGATCCCTCACATCAGTACTCACCTCACAGACCCCCCCCCCCTATTAATAATCACATCACAGATCCCTGACATCAGTACTCACCTCACAGCACCCCCCCCCTATTAATAATCACTTCACAGATCCCTCACATCAGTACTCACCTCACAGCACCCCCCCCCCCATTAATAATCACATCACAGATCCCTCACATCAGTACTCCCCTCACAGACCCCCCCCCCCAAATCAATAATCACTTCACAGATCCCTCACATCAGTACTCACCTCACAGCACCCCCCCCTATTAGTAATCACTTCACAGATCCCTCACATCAGTACTCACCTCACAGACCCCCCCCCCCCAATCAATAATCACTTCGCAGATCCCTCACGCCAGTAATCACCTCACAGCACCCCCCCCCCTATTAATAATCACCTCACAGATCCCTCACATCAGCACTCACCTCACAGCACCCCCCCCCTATTACTAATCACTTCACAGATCCCTCACATCAGTACTCACCTCAGACCCCCCCCCCCATCAGTAAACACTTCACAGATCCCTCACATCAGTACTCACCTCACAGACCCCCCCCCCCCATCAGTAAACACTTCACAGATCCCTCACATCAGTACTCACCTCACAGACCCCCCCCCATCAGTAAACACTTCACAGATCCCTGACATCAGTACTCACCTCACAGACCCCCCCCCCAATCAATAATCACTTCACAGATCCCTCACATCAGTACTCACCTCACAGACCCCCCCCCCCCCATCAGTAATCACCACAGATCCCTCACATCAGTACTCGCTTCACAGACCCCCCCCCACCCCCAAATCAGTAATCACTTCACGGATCCCTCACATCAGTACTCACCTCACAGCCCCCCCCCCCCCCCATCAGTAATCACCACAGATCCCTCACATCAGTACTCACCTCACAGACCCCCCCCCCATCAGTAATCACCACAGATCCCTCACATCAGTACTCACCTCACAGACCCCCCCCTCCCATCCGTAATCACTTCACAGATCCCTCACATCAGTACTCGCCTCACAGACCCCCCACCCCCCACCCCCAAATTAGTAATCACTTCACGGATCCCTCACATCAGTACTCACCTCACAGACACCCCCCCCACCTATCAATAATCACTCCACCGATACATCACATCAGTACTCACCTCACGGACACCCCCCCTATCAATAATCACTTCACAGATCAGTAATCACCTCACAGCACCCCCCTTCCCTCTTCAATAGACACCTGACAGCACACACTGCTCAGCGACAGCAAATGGCCTTAGTAGACGCCATCTTGTCCCGGGCTCTTTCTCACCATTCATCGCTCCCAGGCTCTTTTTAGGACTGGTCCTCTCAGGCTCCACCATCTCTGGGAATGTCACACAGAGAAGTTCTGCAGGGTGCCGGGAATTGTAGTGTAAAACGGACATGTGTTTCACACTATTTACAGAATGCAAATCACCAAATCACAGAGCTGGACTACAACTCCCAGCACTAAGCAAGGCGCATCCAAGCTGTAATAGCAGCTACGCTGTACTGGAAGCCTGGTGTCATGGTGTTATTGGTGACGAGCTATAACCGTGCAGTACATAAACACAAGAGGTGATAAGATGCGAGACGAGTGATGATTCTGTCACTATAATAACCTTATTTTAATAACAGACACTTGAAAAACTCCATTGATTTTGTTGAAAAATTCACTCTTTTTAAAAATAAATTGCTGCAGGGCCCCTCCAGGATTAAGGGCCCCTCCGGGATTTAGGGCCCTGAAGCTTAAGCTTCATTAGTTTCTCAGTAGCTCCGCCCCTGCTGATGACTCACGTCAGGGCCAGGATTCCAACCAAAGCATTGTCACAGGGTCCCACCTACTTCGTTAGTGATGTGGGCGGGGTCCAGGAGGGTGACCTGCTCTCCCAGGAGTTCAGTGGAGCTGGACGTTCCCGGAGAGACCACAAGGATAACACACAGGTATATTTATCATGTGTTTTACCCTCAGGTAAGCCGTGTAGCTTTAATTGCCAGTACAAGACTGGTGCTCACTCTGTCCTGAGCGAAACATTTTGAGGAACCCTCTAACAAACTGTCATGGATGTAACTATGCTACGAGGTGCTGTAACCTGTAGCAACCAGTCAGACTTGCTATCAGTACAGTATAGAGAAGGAAATCAAGTTTCCGACTGTTACTGGCAACACGCCCTTTTCTCTGAGCGCCAGTTATCATAAATGTCCCCCAGTGTCTAACTGTGCGTCTTACATGCTCCAATGTCATTCAGAATAATCACTTAGTGATGTACTTAGACTTGGAGAGAGATAAAGACCCAGCCAATCAGCTCCTAACTGCCATGTTACAGGCTGTATTTGAAAAATGATAGTGATGAGCTGATTGGTTGGGACTTTATCTCTCTCCAATTCTTACTACATAGACTCCACAGTCTGTAACACAACAGCTAGGAGCAGATTGGCTGCTAGTTTATCTTTCCACACTTTATCACTCTCCAAAGCATAGTACCTTTCCCCCCGCAGTATAATGAGGCTTGCCATGTCAGCCTTGTAATTTGGGACACCTGTGTATTATACAGGTTCTGTGTCTGATTAGAACCAGGTGAAATGCAGACTTGAACTCAGCTCCAGAACCTGTATATAATTCTTACGTGTCCTGAATTAAAGGGATGAAATGGAAGCCTAAATATAATTCACCATGATGATTTGGCCTCTGGGGGCGCTGTTGTGTCCGCTCTGCCTGTAAATTGCATGGTGAGGGGGGGGGGGGGGGGGGGGCTGGAGATAATACCCCCCCCCCATTGTACTGTTAGTAGGAAAGCATGTACCCCACCAATGTGTATGTGATAAGGGTGTGTGGTTTTTGTGACAGGAAGCGGCCATGATAATTTATCAGTTGGGGTCATGTCCCCTGAGATCACAGTTCAGTCACAATGGTATCGCTTCATCTATGTGCGTTTATGCTGCATGTACTGTACATGGCTGCTACAACAGCTTTATTTTATATAAGTCAGTGACTTACAACGTGCAGCAGATTTACAAGGTAGTATGGCAGCATGCAGTGAGCAACATAAGAATGATGGTGACCTGATGCATTAAGGGGGAGGTCCGTTCAGTTTCTACTGGTATATCTCAATAGATTTATTTCATTCAGATTATTTTAAGGCAATCTGCTTTCTGGGTCAGTCATTTGTCTGAGTTTATGGGCTGTAGGGGACAAGCGAACCCCTGTCTAGATTCTGTGTGTTCCCTCTGGCTGGCACTGGAGCGACACTAATGGGGTTATTATGGGAGAGGGTGGGAGAGAGCGCAGGCTCTTAAATCTCCTGTAATCTGCTTTCCTGGAGCTCACAGTAACCACAGCACTAGCTGGACACCGCGGCTGCCAACCGGAACAGCGATGCCAGTTTCACAGAGAACCGTCCTGGGCAGAGTAAGTGACAGCGGATGTGTGACTGTGAGTTATATCACTTTATATACACAGTATAGTATACGCCTGCTGCGTAATCTCACCCCATCCTTAGCCTTGTGACTGCACTAACGTATCATCTTCCTTCATTCTGATTCCTCACAGCACTGCTGTACTGCAGATTACCGTGTACCTCTCTGACCCAGCACAGTCCCGGAGAACGCAAATGTTCTGTGACTGTAAATGATACTCTATTACCCTCACAGGTCTCTTCTTCATGTGTCCAGCACTATATAACCCTCACAGGTCTCTTCTTCATGTGTCCAGCACTATATACCCCTCACAGGTTTCTTCATGTGTCCAGCATTATATACCCCTCACAGGTCTCTTCTTCATGTGTCCAGCACTATATACCCCTCACAGGTTTCTTCTTCATGTGTCCAGCACTATATAACCCTCACAGGTCTCTTCTTCATGTGTCCAGCACTATATAACCCTCACAGGTCTCTTCTTCATGTGTCCAGCATTATATAACCCTCACAGGTCTCTTCTTCATGTGTCCAGCACTATATAACCCTCACAGGTCTCTTCTTCATGTGTCCAGCACTATATAACCCTCACAGGTCTCTTCTTCATGTGTCCAGCACTATATAACCCTCACAGGTCTCTTCTTCGTGTGTCCAGCACTATATAACCCTCACAGGTCTCTTCTTCGTGTGTCCAGCACTATATAACCCTCACAGGTCTCTTCTTCGTGTGTCCAGCACTATATAACCCTCACAGGTCTCTTCTTCATGTGTCCAGCACTATATAACCCTCACAGGTCTCTTCTTCATGTGTCCAGCACTATATAACCCTCACAGGTCTCTTCTTCATGTGTCCAGCACTATATAACCCTCACAGGTCTCTTCTTCATGTGTCCTGCACTATATACCCCTCACAGGTCTCTTCTTCATGTGCCCTGCACTATATACCCCTCACAGGTCTCTTCTTTATGTGCCCAGCACTATATGACCCTCACAGGTCTCTTCTTCATGTGTCCAGCACTATATAACCCTCACAGGTCTCTTCTTCATGTGTCCAGCACTATATAGCCCTCACAGTTCTCTACTTCATGTGTCCAGCACTATATAACCCTCACAGGTCTCTTCTTCATGTGTCCTGCACTATATACACCTCACAGATCTCTTATTCATGTGTCCAGCACTATATACACCTCACAGGTCTCTTATTCATGTGTCCAGCACTATATAGCCCTCACAGTTCTCTACTTCATGTGTCCAGCACTATATAGCCCTCACAGTTCTCTACTTCATGTGTCCAGCACTATATAACCCGCACAGGTCTCTTCTTCATGTGTCCAGCACTATATACCCCTCACAGGTCTCTTCTTCATGTGTCCAACACTATATAGCCCTCACAGGTCTCTACTTCATGTGTCCAACACTATATAGCCCTCAAAGGTCTCTACTTCATGTGTCCAGCACTATATAGCCCTCACAGGTCTTTTGCTCATGTGTCCAGCGCTATATAGCCCTCACAGGTCTTTTGTTAATGTGTCCAGCGCTATATGGCCCTCACAGGTCTCTTGCTCATGTGTCCAGCACTATATAGCCCTCACATGTCTCTTCTTTATGTGTCCAGCGCTATATAGCCCTCACAGGTCTTTTGCTCATGTGTCCAGCGCTATATAGCCCCCTCAGGTCTCTTGTTCATGTGTCCAGCGCTATATGGCCCTCACAGGTCTCTTGCTTATGTGTCCAGCGCTATATAGCCCTCACAGGTCTCTTGTTCATGTGTCCAGCGCTATATAGCCCTCACAGGTCTCTTGCTCATGTGTCCAGCGCTATATAGCCCTCACAGGTCTCTTGTTCATGTGTCCAGCGCTATATAGCTCTCTCAGGTCTCTTGTTCATGTGTCCAGCGCTATATAGCTCTCTCAGGTCTCTTGTTCATGTGTCCAGCGCTATATAGCCCTCACAGGTCTCTTCTTCATGTGTCCAGCACTATATAGCCCTCACAGGTCTCTTGCTCATGTGTCCAGCGCTATATGGCCCTCACAGGTCTCCTCTTCATATTGCCAGTGCTATCTTCTTGCCAATGTTACATTTTGCCCCTGCAGGAGTGTTCCCAGTAGGGAGGTCCAGATGATCACTGTGGGTGCTCTGGCTTTTTTGTTCTACTAACCCCCCGTGGCACAATACATTGAATCTTGGGATCGCTAAGTGGGGCCGTAGGCCAAGATGATGCCGTTCTCTGAGAATGACATTATGGCGCCTCCGGGTGGGATGCGTTGGGGTGATCTTCTGTCCCAGGAGCCCGTGAGTAGTGCAGTATGGTTACTAGTATACAGCAGAGGTGGCCAAACCTAGGGGTCTATGTACTAAGCCTTGGGTGGAGATAAAGTACCAACCAATCATCTCCTAACACAGCCTGTGACGTGGCATTTAGGAGCTGGTTAGCTGGTACTTAGCACCCCTTAGTCTAGCCACTTTGCCATTTATACCAGATACATTTTCAGGCTCCTGTCACATTCCCCGACTTCCTCTCAGGATATTCCAGCCTCAGGGGGCCTGGCCCTTTAAGGATCTGTGTATCCGGCAGCGTCCCAGCTTCTGAGGGTCTAAGTATCCCGGAGGAATCTGGAGAATGAGTTTAAAGGATTTCCTAATAAGTTCTAACACCGTCCGCACTTGGAGGAGACCACAGTTCTCACGCAGCTTTGCTGCTCTGAAAGACGCGTATACAAGTTTGTGTGGGGAAAGTAGATAGGTAGAAAGCATCGCCGTGGTTTCCTGGGACATTTACGTAGGTAGTTAGATACAACGCAGAGCAGTTTGGTTGAATTTGTTTGTTTTGTTCTGTAATATTAATTTAAGCACGAAAACTGTCCAGCCACGCCTGCGTTGGCCGGACCACACACCCGCAACGGGACAGTCATGCACCCCCACCAATCAAAGCGCAATTGCACTTTGCTAGCAGCACAAGCGCAGTAGTAACAAAATAGTTCGATTGCGATTTTTGTACTATTGCGATCCGTGCTGAATAGGGGCCTTTGTCATATCGAGGTTCCCCCCAAAGAGCTCATTCCGACACCCATCTATATAAGTCTCGCTCATTCCTACACCCATCTATATACAGTCTCGCTCATTCCTACACCCATCTATATACAGTCTCACTCATTCCTACACCCATCTATATACTGTCTCGCTCATTCCTACACCCATCTATATACAGTCTCGCTCATTCCGACACCCATCTATATACAGTCTCACTCATTCCTACACCCATCTATATACTGTCTTGTTCATTCCTACACCCATCTATATACAGTCTCGCTCATTCCTACACCCATCTATATACAGTCTCGCTCATTCCTACACCCATCTATATACAGTCTCGCTCATTCCTACACCCATCTATATACAGTCTCTCTCATTCCTACACCCATCTATATACTGTCTCGCTCATTCCTACACCCATCTATATACTGTCTCGCTCATTCCTACACCCATCTATATACTGTCTCGCTCATTCCTACACCCATCTATATACTGTCTCACTCATTCCTACACCCATCTATATACAGTCTCGCTCATTCCTACACCCATCTATATACTACACCCATCTATATACTGTCTCGCTCATTCCTACACCCATCTATATACTGTCTCACTCATTCCTACACCCATCTATATACAGTCTCGCTCATTCCTACACCCATCTATATACTGTCTCGCTCATTCCTACACCCATCTATATACTGTCTCGCTCATTCCTACACCCATCTATATACAGTCTCGCTCATTCCTACACCCAACTATATACTGTCTCGATCATTCCTACACCCATCTATATACTGTCTTGATCATCTCATGTCACTGTTGTGTTACTGTCGTTGACTCCTTGGTGATTTCATTTTTTCACCTCCTTAATTATTATTTTAAGCCTGTAATTGTCATTATTACTATATTGTCAGGACCATTACAGGACAATCTTCACCATCAGTCAGCAAATTCACTATGATTCTATATATATATTTACTCATATTACTATTACTCCTACTACAGTACTTACACACAGTGGCGGAACTTGTCAGTGATAAGCCCAGGTGCAACAATATGCTTTGCCCCCCCCCATCCCTCCGCTGCCGCACCCCAAGTTCATAATATGTTACACGGCAGAGATAGTGACGGGAAAAGGGTGAGAAGGAGAAGATGGCACGGAGAGGCAGAGGTTGATGGGGAGAGGGTGTCATGGGTAATGGAGAGAGGGTGAAAAGTAGAAGCCGTGGGTGATGGAGAGAGGGTGACGGGGAGAGGGTGACAGGGAGAGACAGAGGTTGATGGAGAGAAGCGGTGGGTGATGGGGAGAGGAAGAGGGTGACATGGAGAGGCAGAGGGTGATGGAGAGACGGTGAAAGGTAGAAGCAGTGGGTGATGGAGAGAGGGTGTCGGGGACAGGCAGTTGGTGAATGGGAGAGGGTGACATGGAGAGACAGAGGTCGATGGAGAGAAGCGGTGGGTGACAGGGAGAGGCAGTGGATGACAGAGAGAAAGGGAGTGAGTATTCTATGATTGAGGAACTAACCTTTCATCCACTCCATGATGATTCTTGTGCGTGCAGAGGAGCAGGTAACCATCTTTCCCTGGCCAACAGCGCAGCTGCAAAGCCCAGGACCAACGAGTGAGGGGACAAGTGATGCCCCTCTCCTTTTGCGCCAGGGCCAGTCACTGACATTGGGTGCTGGCACCAGCAGCCTGCCAGGCAGCATTATTGAGTCTGGGGGGAGGAGCTGAGAGAAGAGGGGAGTAGAAGGCAGAGAGCGGACCCTCCTCCCCCTTTGGTCGGGGACGGACTGCAGCCTGTCCCTCATGTATACCCAGGCTGCACTGCAGCCAGCATCACTGTGTCACTCTGGGGGGAGGAGATAAGAGGAACGGGGAGGAGGAAGGAGAGAGCTGCCCCTTCAGCCGGTCCAGAGCCGTGAGCACAGTCAATCACCATATTTAGCTTCCGTGTGCAGGCCAGGGCAGGCTGGGGCTGAGCTGATCCTGGTGCACTGGCGGTGGCAGTGCAGCAGCATATAATGATTCAGGGCCAGATGTACTAAGCCTTGAAAAGTGATAAATATCACAGTGATAAAGTACCAGCCAATCGGCTCCGAACTGTCATTTTTCAAACACAGCCAGTGACATGGTAGTTAGGAGCTGATTGGCTGGCAGTTTATCACTGTGAAATGTATCACTTTTCAGGCTTAGTACATCTCCCCCTCAGTGTGACTCACTGTAATGCTGGCGACTGTGGGCCCCTTCACTGCGGTGGGTCCCAGTGCAATGCGTTGGCTCTGTTTCTACACTAGAACATGGCTATTAATTACCTTGTTACTTTTTATTCAGTGTAAAACCATACTGGCCATAATATTAACTAAATAGTCATACACACCCCTGCATAAAACCCATCTATCCTGTGTTTGCACTCATTCTCATGGAACTCACGGAGGAAGCCACTACTGGTAGTGAAACGCGTTAGTGCCATTCAATCACGGGCAGCCACTGCAAGCACTATTTGTAGATTTTCTGTTGATTTTATTATTGATTGTATACATTGATGGGACATTAATTAATGGATTGTCTCATCGAATTTCTGCGGTGGCAGTCGGACACATACAACCACCTTGGCGCAAAGCAGTATTGTGTTAATGTTTGTTAGCCATGGCGGTGTCTAGATCCATTTTGAATCCCATGTAAAAGCCTGCTCTCTTTTTAAACCCAATGTTCCAGTTTCTAGTGACTGACCCCACCAAACTGCTGGGGACCTGATTCCTGGAAACACCTTGTTGGTAATATTGTGTGTGCAGGGGTTAATATTGCAAAGTTATTTCGGCACACACCAGCAGATGACTCAAACTACTCACAGCCCAGTTACTGAACCAGTGGTGTTGCCGTATTGAAACATAGCAGCTACAGCCGTACTCACTGTTACATGTGCACTGGTGATGGAGCAGAGCTTGAGCGGAGAGGGGTTTCATACAGCTCACCTGCTGCTGGTTGTATACTGCAAACTGATAGTTGGTGCAGGATGCTGGAACAGCAGGTAATACTAATCGCGGGTTTCTCTGGAGCTAAGTGGGCAACTTTTGATTCTTACATGTCACTCTACACAGTCTCTCACATGGTCTCAAGATGGCTCCTGCGCATGCTTAGTAGTGTTCTTGGTGGCCATCTTGGGATAGGGCATGAAGCCTCCCTCTAGAAAATGCATGCCTCTTTCAACACATCTCCCACCATAATAACACTCCCTGTAACAAGAATACTAATCGCGCATTTACAGCTACAATGACAAATAGGGTTTCCGGCTTTCAATATGGCTGACGTATGGTTCATAGTTGTACCTGCAGTCCACCAGCAATCGACTGCAACAGCTAAAAACCTTTAATATAATATAGATTAGACCCCATATAATAAGAATGTTTAGCACGGCAGACTGCAGCCGATGGCGAGACGAGACGGTTATGTAAGTTAATTTCCAAGCTAAACAACACAATCTGCAAATTCAGTTTCTTCTTGTTTTTTTTTCAGACCTAGTGTATCTCGTTATATCTGTAGCAACCCCATCTGCATGTGGCTTCAGCAGTTAGCGTGTGGCTCTTTCTTGTGGTTTAGCATGACAGATCCAGCGGCTCTCACACCATGTCTCACACATGTCTCTTGCTGGCGGCGAAACGCGCCTGAATAACCGCATGAAGGTGGGCAGCCTCATCTTGCTTCTAGTTTCCACTTGCTTCTCTCTCACCTCCGCTGTACAGAGGTTCCAGGAAGAAGAACGTACTGGCGGAGTTACTGGTATTCTTCTTATATGTGACAAAATTATTCAGACTTAAAGCCGCAGTAACCTCAAGAAATAATGTCTTTTATTAATTCCACCTATCACAGGGATCCGTTCACACACTTCCCCATATCCTGTATTTGAGGATCAGAATGGCGGATGTGCTGCTCAGCATTCCCAGCGGCCAGGATAAAATCCATTAAACCAGGGACTGTCCCGCATACATCAGGACAGTTGCACATCAGTGGAACCGTCCCGATTTCAGGACACTGTCCGGCCTTCACAATCAGGACTGCGTTATCTGATTGGCCGGGCAGCCAGGGCAGTAAGTCCCCCACAATGCCCCGGGGTTTATACAGACGTGGCCGCATCTGCGCCTTTATACAAATTCTGTGTCCAACAACTGAGATGCATTTCCTTCTGGCAGGGCGAGATTACAACGGGGCAGATGGAAATACAGCTCCAGGCCTTTATATATAGGCCCATCGTGACAGCACACTGCCTCATGGTCGCCAATAAATGGAAAGTATTAATATTGCATTGGTATTTCTATAATAGGTGCAATGTGTGAGGTGTAGATGGGGCCCACACTGCACCCATGTTTTAATACTTAAGTTTCTCTAACGTCCTAAGTGGATGCTGGGGACTCCGTAAGGACCATGGGGAATAGCGGCTCCGCAGGAGACTGGGCACAAAAGTAAAGCTTTAGAACTACCTGGTGTGCACTGGCTCCTCCCCCTATGACCCTCCTCCAAGCCTCAGTTAGATTTTTGTGCCCGAACGAGAAGGGTGCACACTAGGTGGCTCTCCTGAGCTGCTTAGTGAAAAGTTTAGTTTTAGGTTTTTTATTTTCAGTGAGACCTGCTGGCAACAGGCTCACTGCATCGAGGGACTAAGGGGAGAAGAAGCGAACTCACCTGCGTGCAGAGTGGATTGGGCTTCTTAGGCTACTGGACATTAGCTCCAGAGGGACGATCACAGGCCCAGCCATGGATGGGTCCCAGAGCCGCGCCGCCGGCCCCCTTACAGAGCCAGAAGACAGAAGAGGTCCGGAAAATCGGCGGCAGAAGACGTCCTGTCTTCAACAAGGTAGCGCACAGCACTGCAGCTGTGCGCCATTGCTCTCAGCACACTTCACACTCCGGTCACTGAGGGTGCAGGGCGCTGGGGGGGGGCGCCCTGAGACGCAATAAAAACACCTTGGATGGCAAAAAATGCATCACATATAGCTCCTGGGCTATATGGATGCATTTAACCCCTGCCAGAATACATAGAAAAACGGGAGATAAGCCGCCGATAAGGGGGCGGAGCCTATCTCCTCAGCACACTGGCGCCATTTTCCCTCACAGCTCCGTTGGAGGGAAGCTCCCTGGCTCTCCCCTGCAGTCACTACACTACAGAAAGGGTTAAAAAAGAGAGGGGGGGCACTAATTACGCGCAGTATTAAAGATACAGCAGCTATAAGGGGAAAAACACTTATATAAGGTTATCCCTGTATATATATAGCGCTCTGGTGTGTGCTGGCAAACTCTCCCTCTGTCTCCCCAAAGGGCTAGTGGGGTCCTGTCCTCTATCAGAGCATTCCCTGTGTGTGTGCTGTATGTCGGTACGTTTGTGTCGACATGTATGAGGAGAAAAATGATGTGGAGACGGAGCAGATTGCCTGTAATAGTGATGTCACCCCCTAGGGGGTCGACACCTGAGTGGATGAACTGTTGGAAGGAATTACGTGACAGTGTCAGCTCTGTATAAAAGACAGTGGTTGACATGAGACAGCCGGCTACTCAGCTTGTGCCTGTCCAGGCGTCTCATAGGCCGTCAGGGGCTCTAAAGCGCCCGTTACCTCAGATGGCAGATATAGACGCCGACACGGATACTGACTCCAGTGTCGACGGTGAAGAGACAAATGTGACTTCCAGTAGGGCCACACGTTACATGATGGAGGCAATGAAAAATGTTTTACACATTTCTGATAATATGAGTACCACCAAAAAGGGGTATTATGTTCGGTGAGGAAAAACTACCTGTAGTTTTCCTGAATCTGAGAAATTAAATGAGGTGTGTGATGATGCGTGGGTTTCCCCCGATAACAACTGATAATTTCTAAAATGTTATTGGCATTATATCCTTTCCCGCCAGAGGTTAGGGTGCGTTGGGAAACACCCCCTAGGGTGGATAAAGCGCTCACACGCTTGTAAGGGCTCTACCCTCTCCTGAGTTGGCCGCCCTTAAGGATCCTGCTGATAGAAAGCAGGAGGGTATCCTAAAATGTATTTACACACATACTGGTGTTATACTGCGACCAGCAATCGCCTCAGCCTGGATGTGCAGTGCTGGGTTGGCGTGGTCGGATTCCCTGACTGAAAATATATTGATACCCTAGATAGGGACAGTATATTTTTGCCTATAGAGCATTTAAAAGATGCATTTCTATATATGCGTGATGCACAGCGGAATATTTGCCGACTGGCATCAAGTCTAAGTGCGTTGTCCATTTCTACCAGTAGAGGGTTATGGACACGACAGTGGTCAGGTGATGCGGATTTCAAACGGCATTTGGAAGTATTGCCTTATTAAGGGGAGGAGTTATTTGGGGTCGGTCTTTCAGACCTGGTGGCCACGGCAACAGCTGGGAAATCCACGTTTGTACCCCAGGTCGCCTCTCAACATGAGAAGACGCCGTATTATCAGGCGCAGTCTTTTCGTGGACAAGCGGGCAAAAGGTTCCTCATTTCTGCCCCGTGACAGAGGGAGAGGAAAAAGGCTGCAGAAATCAGCCAGTTCCCAGGAACAGAAACCCTCTCCCGCCTCTGCCAAGCCCTCAGTATGATGCTGGGGCTTTACAAGCAGAATCAGGCACGGTAGGGGGCCCGTCTCAATTAATTTCAGCGCGCAGTGGGCTCACTCGCAAGTAGACCCCTGGATCCTTCAGGTGATATCTCAGGGGTACAAATTGGAATTCGAGACGTCTCCCCCTCGCCGTTTCCTAAAGTCGGCTTTACCGATGTCTCCTTCTGACAGGGAGACAGTTTTGGAAGCCATTCACAAGCTGTATTCCCAGCAGGTGATAATCAAGGTACCCCTCCTGCAACAGGGAACGGGGTATTATTCCACACTGTTGTGGTACCGAAGCCGGACGGCTCGGTGAGACCGATTCTAAATCTAAAATCTTTGAACACTTACATACAGAGGTTCAAATTCAAGATTGAGTCACTCAGAGCAGTGATTGCGAACCTGGAAGAAGGGGACTACATGATGTCTCGGGACATCAAGGATGCTTACCTTCATGTCCAAATTTACCCTTCTCACCAAGGGTACCTCAGGTTTATGGTACAGAACTGTCACTATCAGTTCAGACGCTGCCGTATGGATGGTCCACGGCACCCCGGGTCTTTACCAAGGTAATGGCCGAAATGATGATATTCCTTCGAAGGAAGGGAATTTTAGTTATCCCTTACTTAGACGATTCCCTGATAAGGGTAAGATCCAGGGAACAGTTGGAGGTCGGTGTAGCACTATCTCAGGTAGTGTTGCGGCAGCACGATTGGATTCTCAATATTCCAAAATCGCAGCTGGTTCCGACGACTCGTCTTCTGTTCCTAGGGATGATCCTGGACACAGTCCAGAAAAAGGTGTTTCTCCCGGAGGAGAAAGCCAGGGAGTTATCCGAGCTAGTCAGGAACCTCCTAAAACCGAGCCAAGTCTCAGTGCATCAATGCACAAGGGTTCTGGGTAAAATGGTGGCTTCCTACGAAGCAATCCCATTCGGCAGATTCCACGCAAGAACTTTCCAGTGGGACCTGCTGGACAAATGGTCCGGGTCGCATCTTCAGATGCATCAGCGGATAACCCTGTCACCAAGAACAAGGGTGTCCCTCCTGTGTTGGTTGCAGAGTGCTCATCTTCTAGAGGGCCGCAGATTCGGCATTCAGGACTGGGTCCTGGTGACCACGGATGCCAGCCTGCGAGGCTGGGGAGCAGTCACACAGGAAAGGAATTTCCAGGGCTTATGGTCAAGCCTGGAGACATCACTTCACATAAATATCCTGAAGCTAAGGGCCATTTACAATGCTCTAAGCTTAGCAAGACCTCTGCTTCAAGGTCAGTCGGTGTTGATCCAGTCGGACAACATCACGGCAGTCACCCACGTAAACAGACAGGGTGGCACAAGAAGCAGGAGGGCAATGGCAGAAGCTGCAAGGATTCTTCGCTGGGCGGAAAATCATGTGATAGCACTGTCAGCAATTCCGGGAGTGGACAACTGGGAAGCAGACTTCCTCAGCAGACACGACCTCCACCCGGGAGAGTGGGGACTTCACCCAGAAGTCTTCCACATGATTATAAACCGTTGGGAAAAACTCTACAGGTATTGCGCCAGGTCAAGGGACCCTCAGGCAATAGCTGTAGATGCTCTGGTAACACCGTGGGTGTACCAGTCAGTGTATGTGTTCCCTCATCTGCCTCTCATACCCAAGGAACTGAGATTGATAAGATGGAGAGGAGTAAGCACTATATTCGTGGCTCCGGATTGGCCAAGAAGGACTTGGTAACCGGAACTTCAAGAGATGCTCACGGAGGATCCGTGGCCTCTACCTCTAAGAAGGGACCTGCTCCAGCAAGGACCCTGTCTGTTCCAAGACTTACCGCGGCTGCGTTTGACGGCATGGCGGTTGAACGCCGGATCCTGAAGGAAAAAAGGCATTCCGGATGAAGTCATCCCTATCCTGATCAAAGCCAGGAAGGATGTAACCGCAAAACATTATCACCGCATTTGGCGAAAATATGTTGCGTGGTGCGAGGCCAGTAAGGCCCGACGGAGGAAATTCAACTGGGTCGATTCCTACATTTCCTGCAAACAGGAGTGTCTATGGGCCTAAAATTGGGGTCCATTAAGGTTCAAATTTCGGCCCTGTCAATTTTCTTCCAAAAAGAACTAGCTTCAGTCCCTGAAGTTCAGACGTTGTAAAAGGGGTACTGCATATACAGCCTCCTTTTGTGCCTCCAGTGGCACCTTGGGATCTCAATGTAGAGTTTTGGGTTCCAAAAGTCACATTGGTTTGAACCACTTAAATATGTGGAGTTAAAATATCTCACATGGTAAGTGGTCATGCTGTTGGCCCTGGCCTGGGCCAGGCGCGTGTCAGAATTGGCGGCTTTATCCTGTAAAAGCCCTTATCTGATTTTCCATTCGGACAGGGCGGAATTGAGGACTCGTCCTCAGTTTCTCCCTAAGGTGGTTTCAGCGTTTCACCTGAACCAACCTATTGTGGTGCCTGCGGCTACTAGGGACTTGGAGGACTCCAAGTTGCTAGACGTTGTCAGGGCCCTGAAAATATATGTTTCCAGGACGGCTGGAGTCAGAAAATCTGACTCGCTGTTTATCCTGTATGCACCCAACAAGCTGGGTGCTCCTGCTTCTAAGCAGACTATTGCTCGTTGGATTTGTAGTACAATTCAGCTTGCACATTTCTGTGGCAGGCCTGCCACAGCCAAAAATCTGTAAATGCCCACTCCACAAGGAAGATGGGCTCATCTTGGGCGGCTGCCCGAGGGGTCTCGGCTTTACAACTTTGCCGAGCAGCTACTTGGTCAGGAGCAAATACGTTGTAAAATTCTACAAAATTGATACCCTGGCTGAGGAGGACCTGGAGTTCTCTCATTTGGGGCTGCAGAGTCATCCGCACTCTCCCGCCCGTTTGGGAGCTTTGGTATAATCCCCATGGTCCTTACGGAGTCCCCAGCATCCACTTAGGACGTTAGAGAAAATAAGAATTTACTTACCGATAATTCTATTTCTCGTAGTCCGTAGTGGATGCTGGGCGCCCATCCCAAGTGCGGATTGTCTGCAATACTGGTACATAGTTATTGTTACCAAAAAATCGGGTTATTGCTGTAGTGAGCCATCTTTTCTAGAGGCTCCTCTGTTATCATGCTGTTAACTGGGTTTAGATCACGAGTTGTACGGTGTGATTGGTGTGGCTGGTATGAGTCTTACCCGGGATTCAAAATCCTTCCTTATTGTGTACGCTCGTCCGGGCACAGTATCCTAACTGAGGCTTGGAGGAGGGTCATAGGGGGAGGAGCCAGTGCACACCAGGTAGTTCTAAAGCTTTACTTTTGTGCCCAGTCTCCTGCAGAGCCGCTATTCCCCATGGTCCTTACGGAGTCCCCAGCATCCACTACGGACTACGAGAAATAGAATTATCGGTAAGTAAATTCTTATTTTCTGGAGTCCTGCGTCGGGCGCTTCCGCCACAGCCAAAATGGCCGCAGCGCATGCGCAGTAGTGAAATTAGTCTCCAGGACATGGCAGACGCCATGTTTCCGGAGACCTGCGCATGTGCAGTAGACTTTGGCACAGTGCCGGAGCCTACTGTGCCATGGAGAGGTGGGCTCCCACCAGGAGTCTGCACGCAGGCTCCCATCTCAGTTTGGCGCTATTGATGGTGCACCATTGCCATCGATGGTAACCAGTGATGGAGGGTGATCCGATGGCCATCCTTAAGTGAGGGTCTCTTAGAGGATGACCACCTAGGGTTTGCAATGGCTCCTGATAATTGGATGTGTTCAGGTGTCATTGATGCTGTTCATTGCAACAGAGCATAGGCTCATGCCGGACTCTAATAATACACTGTCAGGCAGTCAGGTGTACAGATCGGTCCGGCGGTTAGGTGTACAGATCTGTCGGTCAGTCAGGTGTACAGATCGGTCAGGCGGTTAGGTGTACAGATCGGTCAGTCAGTCAGGTGTACAGATCGGTCAGTCAGTCAGGTGTACAGATCGGTCAGGCGGTTAGGTGTACAGATAGGTCGTTCAGGCGGTTAGGTGTACAGATCGGTCAGGCGGTTAGGTGTACAGATCTGTCGGTCAGTCAGGTGTACAGATCGGTGAGGCGGTTAGGTGTACAGATCGGTGAGGCGGTTAGGTGTACAGATCGGTCAGGCAGTCAGGTGTACAGATCGGTCAGGCAGTCAGGTGTACAGATCGGTCAGGCAGTCGGGTGTACAGATCGGTGAGGCGGTTAGGTGTACAGATCGGTCAGGCAGTCAGGTGTACAGATCAGTCACGCAGTTACAGGCAGTTAGGTGTACAGATCGGTCAGGCAGTCAGGTGTACAGATCGGTGAGGCGGTTAGGTGTACAGATCGGTCAGGCAGTCAGGTGTACAGATCGGTCAGGCAGTCAGGTGTACAGATCGGTCAGGCAGTCAGGTGTACAGATCGGTCAGGCAGTCAGGTGTACAGATCGGTCAGGCAGTCAGGTGTACAGATCGGTCGGTCAGTTAGGTGTGCAGATCGGTCAGGCGGTTAGGTGTACAGATCAGTCACGCAGTTACAGGCAGTTAGGTGTACAGATCGGTCAGGCGGTTAGGTGTACAGATCGGTCAGGCGGTTAGATGTACAGATCGGTCAGGCGGTTAGGTGTACAGATCGGTCAGGCGGTTAGCTGTACTGATCGGTCAGGCGGTTAGCTGTACATATCTGTCGGTCAGGTGTACAGATCGGTCAGGCAGTTAGATGTACAGATTGGTCGGGCAGTTAGGTGTACAGATCAGTCAGGCAGTTAGGTGTACAGATCAGTCAGGCAGTTAGGTGTACAGATCGGTCAGTCAGTTAGATGTACAGATTGGTCGGGCAGTTAGGTGTACAGATCAGTCAGGCAGTTAGGTGTACAGATCAGTCAGGCAGTTAGGTGTACAGATCGGTCAGTCAGTTTGATGTACAGATCGGTCAGGCAGTTACAGGCAGTTAGGTGTAGAGATCGATCAGGCGGTTAGGTGTGCAGTTCGGTCAGGCAGTTAGGTGTACAGATCAGTCAGGCAGTTAGGTGTACAGATCGGTCAGTCAGTTAGATGTACAGATCGGTCAGTCAGTTAGGTGTACAGATCGGTCAGGCGGTTAGGTGTGCAGTTCGGTCAGTCAGTTAGATGTACAGATCGGTCAGGCAGTTACAGGCAGTTAGGTGTGCAGATCGGTCAGGCGGTTAGGTGTGCAGATCAGTCAGGCGGTTAGGTGTGCAGATCAGTCAGGCGGTTAGGTGTGCAGATCGGTCAGGCGGTTAGGTGTGCAGATTGGTCGGTCAGTTAGGTGTACAGATCAGTCAGGCAGTTAGGTGTACAGATCAGTCAGGCAGTTACAGGCAGTTAGGTGTAGAGATCGGTCAGGCGGTTTGGTGTACAGATCAGTCAGGCAGTTAGGTGTGCAGATCGGTCAGGCGGTTAGGTGTGCAGTTCGGTCAGGCAGTTTGTTGTACAGATCGATCAGGCAGTTAGGTGTACAGATCGGTCAGGCGGTTAGGTGTGCAGTTCGGTCAGGCAGTTAGGTGTACAGATCGATCAGGCAGTTAGGTGTACAGATCGGTCAGGCGGTTAGGTGTGCAGTTCGGTCAGGCGGTTAGGTGTACAGATCGATCAGGCAGTTAGGTGTGCAGATCTGTACC
>NC_086455.1:7426499-7453999 GCF_028390025.1 Pseudophryne corroboree | reverse complement strand
AGGTGGGAGTAGGGAGGTGTGAGGGTGTACCAGTGTGAGTAGTACAGGTGGGAGTAGGGAGGTGTGAGGGTGTACCAGTGTGAGTAGTACAGGTGGGAGTAGGGAGGTGTGAGGGTGTACCAGTGTGAGTAGTACAGGTGGGAGTAGGGGAGGTGTGAGGGTGTACCAGTGTGAGTAGTACAGGTGGGAGTAGGGGAGGTGGGAGGGTATACCAGTGTGAGTAGTACAGGTGGGAGTAGGGGAGGTGGGAGGGTGTACCAGTGTGAGTAGTACAGGTGGGAGTAGGGGAGGGGTGTGGGTGTACCAGTGTGAGTAGTATAGGTGGGAGTAGGGGAGGTGTGAGGGTGTACAGGTGGGAGTAGGGGAGGTGTGAGGGTGTACGAGTGTGAGTAGTACAGGTGGGAGTAGGGGAGGTGTGAGGGTGTACCAGTGTGAGTAGTACAGGTGGGAGTAGGGGAGGGGTGAGGGTGTACCAGTGTGGGTAGTACAGGTGGGAGTAGGGGAGGTGTGAGGGTGTACCAGTGTGAGTAGTACAGGTGGGAGTAGGGGAGGTGTGAGGGTGTACCAGTGTGAGTAGTACAGGTGGGAGTAGGGAGGTGTGAGGGTGTACCAGTGTGAGTAGTACAGGTGGGAGTATAAGAGGTGGGAGTATAAGAGGCGTGAGGGTGTACCAGTGTGAGTAGGGGAGGTGTGGGGGTGTACCAGTGTGAGTGGGGAGGTGTGGGGGTGTACCAGTGTGAGTAGTACAGGTGGGAGTAGGGGAGGTGTGAGGGTGTACCAGTGTGAGTACGGGAGGTGTGGGGGTGTACCAGTGTGAGTAGTACAGGTGGGGGTGTACCAGTGTGAGTAGTACAGGTGGGAGTAGGGGAGGTGTGAGGGTGTACCAGTGTGAGTAGTACAGGTGGGAGTAGGGGAGGTGGGAGGGTGTACCAGTGTGAGTAGTACAGGTGGGAGTAGGGGAGGTGTGAGGGTGTACCAGTGTGAGTAGTACAGGTGGGAGTAGGGGAGGGGTGAGGGTGTACCAGTGTGAGTAGTACAGGTGGGAGTAGGGAGGTGTGAGGGTGTACCAGTGTGAGTAGTACAGGTGGGAGTAGGGAGGTGTGAGGGTGTACCAGTGTGAGTAGTACAGGTGGGAGTAGGGAGGTGTGAGGGTGTACCAGTGTGAGTAGTACAGGTGGGAGTAGGGGAGGTGTGAGGGTGTACCAGTGTGAGTAGTACAGGTGGGAGTAGGGGAGGTGGGAGGGTATACCAGTGTGAGTAGTACAGGTGGGAGTAGGGGAGGTGTGAGGGTGTACCAGTGTGAGTAGTACAGGTGGGAGTAGGGGAGGGGTGAGGGTGTACCAGTGTGAGTAGTATAGGTGGGAGTAGGGGAGGTGTGAGGGTGTACAGGTGGGAGTAGGGGAGGTGTGAGGGTGTACGAGTGTGAGTAGTACAGGTGGGAGTAGGGGAGGTGTGAGGGTGTACCAGTGTGAGTAGTACAGGTGGGAGTAGGGGAGGGGTGAGGGTGTACCAGTGTGGGTAGTACAGGTGGGAGTAGGGGAGGTGTGAGGGTGTACCAGTGTGAGTAGTACAGGTGGGAGTAGGGGAGGTGTGAGGGTGTACCAGTGTGAGTAGTACAGGTGGGAGTAGGGAGGTGTGAGGGTGTACCAGTGTGAGTAGTACAGGTGGGAGTATAAGAGGTGGGAGTATAAGAGGCGTGAGGGTGTACCAGTGTGAGTAGGGGAGGTGTGGGGGTGTACCAGTGTGAGTGGGGAGGTGTGGGGGTGTACCAGTGTGAGTAGTACAGGTGGGAGTAGGGGAGGTGTGAGGGTGTACCAGCGTGAGTAGTATAGGTGGGAGTAGGGGAGATGTGAGGGTGCACCAGTGTGAGTAGTATAGGTGGGAGTAGGGGAGGTGTGAGGGTGTACCAGTGTGAGTAGGGGAGGTGTGGGGGTGTACCAGTGTGAGTAGTACAGGTGGGGGTGTACCAGTGTGAGTAGTACAGGTGGGAGTAGGGGAGGTGTGAGGGTGTACCAGTGTGAGTAGGGGAGGTGTGGGGGTGTACCAGTGTGAGTAGTACAGGTGGGAGTAGGGGAAGTGTGAGGGTGTACAGGTGGGAGTAGGGGAGGTGTGAGGGTGTACCAGTGTGAGTAGTATAGGTGGGGGTAGGGGAGATGTGAGGGTGTACCAGTGTGAGTAGTATAGGTGGGAGTAGGGGAGGTGTGAGGGTGTACCAGTGTGAGTAGTATAGGTGGGAGTAGGGGAGGTGTGGGGGTGTACCAGTGTGAGTAGTATAGGTGTGAGTAGGGGAGGTGTGAGGGTGTACCAGTGTGAGTAGGGGAGGTGTGGGGGTGTACCAGTGTGAGTAGTACAGGTGGGAGTAGGGGAGGTGTGAGGGTGTACCAGTGTGAGTAGGGGAGGTGTGGGGGTGTACCAGTGTGAGTAGTATAGGTGGGAGTAGGGGAGGCGTGAGGGTGTACCAGTGGGAGTTGTATAAAAGGAAATAGGGTGGGTGTGAGGATGTACCTGTGGGAGTAGTGTTGGCGGGAGTAGGGTAGGTGTGAGGGTGTACCAGTGTGAGTTGTATAGAATGGGGTAGGTGTAAGGGTGTACCAGTGGGAGTAGTATGAGTGTGAGGGTTTACCAGTGCGAGTGGCGTAGGTGTGAGTGTGTAGCAGTGTGAATAGTATAGGTGGGAGTAGTGTATGTGTGAGTGTGTACCAGTGTGAGTTCTATAGAAGGGAGTAGTGTATATGTGGCACTACAGTGTGAGTGTGTACCAGTGTGAGTAGGGTATGTGTGAGTGTGTACCAGTGTGAGTAGGGTATGTGTGAGTGTGTACCAGTGTGAGTTCTATAGAAGGGAGTAGTGTATGTGTGACACTACAGTGTGAGTAATGTATATGTGAGTGTGTACCAGTGTGAGTTCTATAGAAGGGAGTAGTATGGGTGTGTACCAGTGTGAGTGTGTACCAGTGTGAGTTGTATAGAAGGGGGTAGGTGTGAGGGTGTACCCGTTTGAGTGGCGTAGGTGTGAGTGTGTAGCAGTGTGAGTTGTATAGAAGGGAGTAGTATGGGTGTGTGCCGGTGTGAGTGTGTATCAGTGTGAGTTGTATAGAAGGGAGTAGTATGGGTGTGTACCGGTGTGAGTGTGTACCAGTGTGAGTTGTATAGAAGGGAGTAGTATGGGTGTGTACCGGTGTGAGTGTGTACCAGTGAGTTGTATAGAAGGGAGTAGTATGGGTGTGTACCGGTGTGAGTGTGTACCAGTGTGAGTTGTATAGAAGGGAGTAGTATGGGTGTGTACCGGTGTGAGTGTGTACCAGTGTGAGTTGCATAGAAGGCAGTATGGTGGGTGTGAGTGACTGTGGAATAAATAGGTTGGATGGATACAGGTTGGCTACACACAGATCTGGCGTCCCGGGAGAAGGGGATGGAGGGAAGAGGAGATGGACACATACAGCGGGAAGTGATGGAGTCTGGGATTGCTGGCGGTGTGGGCTGCCAGCCAATCTCTGTTGTTTTTTTCAAAGGGATAAACACAAAGTAAACAGCGCCTTGTAAGTGATTGCCTCTTTAAAAAAAACGTCCATGATCGGCCGTCATCACGCCAGTGGCAAACGCAGGATTTCTAGAGGGGGGTTTCCAAATGTAATCCACAGTCTACCACTGTGCAGAACATGGAATACAGTATTAAATTAATGTGTAACACTATACACTGTATCAAACATTTAAATAATATAAATAAGTGGTCATGAAAAAGTTTAAACATACTATAATAAATAAATACGCAAACACAATGGAACCAGTCCTGCACTTTCTAAGCACACATTCTCCCACCTCATGATAAGGCTCCTGTCTTTTCTTCCTGGTAGCTACTCTCTGGTCCAGTGTACTGATTGAGTGCTCAGATCCACACACCGCAAACTTGGTAGATGAAGCTGCTGCCACTGGGCACGTGTAACAGCTCTACTCTGTCTCGTAACTTGCATGATGTGGCAGCAGCTCTAGTAATCGTATTATGGCCCTCATTCCGAGTTGATCGGTCGCAAGGCGAATTTAGCAGAGTTACACACGCTAAGCCGCCGCCTACTGGGAGTGAATCTTAGCTTCTTAAAATTGCGACCGATGTATTCGCAATATTGCGAGAACTAACTACTTAGCAGTTTCTGAGTAGCTCCAGACTTACTCTGCCTGTGCGATCATTTCAGTGCTTGTCGTTCCTGGTTGACGTCACAAACACACCCAGCGTTCGCCCAGGCACTCCCACCGTTTCTCCGGCCACTCCTGCATTTTTTCCGGAAACGGTAGCGTTTTCAGCCACACGCCCCTGAAACGCCGTGTTTCCGCCCAGTAACACCCATTTCCTGTCAATCACATTACGATCGCCGGAGCGAAGAAAAAGCCGTGAGTAAAATTACTTTCTTCATAGTAAAGTTACTTGGCGCAGTCGCAGTGCGAACATTGCGCATGCGTACTAAGCGGATTTTCACTGCGATGCGATGAAAAATACCGAGCGAACAACTCGGAATGAGGGCCTATATACCATTGGTACTGTCAGAATTTGAGCAAAGAGAAGGGGGGTTTCCGGGCAACCAGAAACCCCCCCTGCGTTTGTCTATACACACACCCCCAGCGATCTCAGACTCCATTAAATCCCGCCCATGATCTGACTGCGAAGACATAGTAGGGGCACCGGAAGCTGACAAAATGGCCAACATGCCAACTGTCAGAAATCATCCCTTAGATGTGGCAGCCGTGCAGGGGGAGGGGGCACTTTGGAATTGCCCACCATCCCTCCTCTCAGTTACAGGTACCCTTTATGACTGCACGCACTTCATATATATGAAGTATATAGCACCTGTATATAGCACCCAGGCTGTTGTGGGGACACAAGCATGAATGAATTCCCAGTACTTTATATCCAAGCGTTTCATACTGTAAGTCAGACACAGGCTGTACACGTATGTACTTTCTGCGTGTGCCGTATAATAGTGCACACGTCACTTACACAGAGCACACACATCTGTCACTATTTATATCTCATGACACTGCGGACATGCACAGCCATGGGCATATATGTAAAAGAGAGGATTTGCATTTTCCGTGTTACATACACCGCAGCAGGGAACAGGCCAGTAATAACACACAGACACCTGTCAGGGACAGACCGCCATAACCCGCCGCTGTCCCTGAGTGTCAGCAGCACAGGGATAACATGAGGGCCCCCACACACAGGAACACCACCAGCACAGAGGGCACTGGGGCATAATGTGCACTGGGGCCTGTGTGTGGCATAATGTGCACTGGGGCCTGTGTGTGGCATAATGTGCACTGGGGCCTGTGTGAGGCATAATGTGCACTGGGGCCTGTGTGCGGCATAATGTGCACTGGGGCCTGTGTGCGGCATAATGTGCACTGGGGCCTGTGTGCGGCATAATGTGCACTGGGGCCTGTGTGCGGCATAATGTGCACTGGGGCCTGTGTGCGGCATAATGTGCACTGGGGCCTCTGTGCGGCATAATGTGCACTGGGGCCTCTGTGCGGCATAATGTGCACTGGGGCCTCTGTGCGGCATAATGTGCACTGGGGCCTCTGTGCGGCATAATGTGCACTGGGGTTTCTGTGCGGCATAATGTGCACTGGGGGGCACTGCAGTGTACAGTATGTAACACATGTGTGGTGCCGGGAGTATTTACACATTGTACTTTGTAATAACATCTCCAACATATCATAATGACAGTGTTAATGGCAGGGGCCCCCGCACGCCATAATCCATCCCTCAGTATCGCGGTGAGGTGGCGTCTGCACACCAGCCCTATGTCGGCGCTGGGCTCAGGTCTCCAGGGGCCTCGGCTTATCCCCTTTCCTGCAGGAAATCTCTGAAGCTATCCTTGTGTCTTAGCTATTCCCCAGAAACCTGCATTGTGCGGTTATAATCCATGATCTGCAAATAATGACGCCGTTTCCATGGAAACATGGTCCCAGAACTCAGTGGTAATGAGGAGGGTGGGAATAATCATTTAACCCCCAGGTGACCGCCAGCCAATGACAACACGGGGAAGTTTCTTATAATTTATGTAATCAGCTAATTGTCATTGATTCTGCATAATCACCCATATAGCAATGATGTATGGGGGCACTTAACTATCGAACCAGGGGATCTAGCTACGTAGAACGGGATAACGTCTCTGCGGACCTGCAGGCACTACAATTCCCAGCATCCTGTGTTCACAGAGTTTGAATGTAACAAACATTTATTTCTTTTTTTTCCAATTAATATCAATTTATAAAGTTTGTAAAAATTCAACAGGAAAAATGTTATTGGGCAAGAGATGAATATGGACAAATATCTACAAGTGGGGACTATGGGCCTAGCGGGAAGGGTCTCGAGTAGACAATGTTGGGGCGCTCGGATCCAGCAGCGCACTTGAGCACTGAGCAGATATGTACAGTGGGCTTGCTCAGTCCGTGGCATGGTGGCGCACAAAAGAACGTACACAAGCTCAAATATATAATGTTATATAAATTTGCAGAAAAAGATCATCCATAAGAATGCTTGGGATTATTTTATATACCGTCTGTACATAGTAGGATTAAGTACACGATCTAATAATCTAAACTCATGGCTCACAGTTCTGAGCAATATAAAAGATCAGTACAAATGCCTCTTGCGCCGTTTTAGAGCGCCCGGAGGGGTTACAGCCGCATGTATCTAACCGGCGTTCTCATACAGCTATACTGAGGGATAATACTGCAGGCAATGCGGCCATTATTGTGCAATGAGCGTTTCACAGACGGTCGGCCTGATTCAGACAGGACGCAGTAGCGATGCCGCACGCAAGCGGACCATGATTTCTTTGCAATCTTTTATTGAGTAATTGTAGGGTACAACAAATGAGCAAAAGAACATATTGCAGTTGTGTAACGCGGAGTACATGTAAGAGAAGTGCATTGATAATACCCAATAGTAAGAAAAAGGGGGCATATATCAAATGTGTGGGTGTTCCTGGGAGGTAACGGGGGGAGGGGGGTTAGCCAGACGTGAGCTTGTCGGGACTTTTGCCGCAGTTGCACTGGCAACAGCGAGGCTTTTCAGACTGACATTCCCCTCCATATGGCCGCTGCAGTGTCCAGTGGTGCCACGATGGTATAATATAAAATTATATCTGTATAAATGGAGAGTTATGATGTCATCTCTTCAGTAGGTTGTAAACTGGCGCATGCTGCTGCATCTAGCGAATTTCAACAAACTGCGCATCTTTCTGTATCCCCGGGCCATTCTGTCAGTATGTAAGATGGTAGGTCCTGGGCGTCAGACTGTACAATAGGGGTAGATCTGATCCAGTGACGTGCGGTGAGGCAGAGACTTTCCGGTCATACTAACGTACGTATTTTGACTATATAAAATATATGACAAATACAAAGAATATATTATATCTTCTACGAATCTTTCTAATCATTGTTATAAACAAAACTCTGGAGTAAAGAGTCTATGACAGATGAGGCAGTGCCCCCCCCCCCCCCCCCCCCCCCCCATCCCTCCCTGCCTTCTCTGCATATCTCTGATCAAAACTCAACACATTTCCAGCAATATATACTGCTGCTCCTGTGTATAATACCCACATGTATATACTGCTGCACCTGTGTATAATGCCCACATGTATATACTGCTGCACCTGTGTATAATGCCCACATGTATATACTGCTGCACCTGTGTATAATGCCCACATGTATATACTGCTGCTCCTGTGTATAATACCCACATGTATATACTGCTGCACCTGTGTATAATGCCCACATGTATATACTGCTGCTCCTGTGTATAATACCCACATGTATATACTGCTGCACCTGTGTATAATGCCCACATGTATATACTGCTGCACCTGTGTATAATGCCCACATGTATATGCTGCTGCACCTGTGTATAATGTGCACATGTATATACTACTGCACCTGTGTATAATGTGCACATGTATATACAGCTGCAACTGTGTATAATACCCACATGTATATACTGCTGCTCCTGTGTATAATACCCACATGTATATACTGCTGCACCTGTGTATAATGCCCACATGTACATGCTGCTGCACCTGTGTATAATGGCCCTCATTCCGAGTTGTTCGCTCGCTAGCTGCTTTTAGCAGCATTGCACATGCTAAGCCACCGCCTACTGGGAGTGAATCTTAGCTTTGCAGAATTGCGAACAAAAGATTAGCAGAATTGCGAATAGAATAGCGATTAGAAATTTCTTAGCAGTTTCTGAGTAGCTCGGGACTTACTCTGTCACTGCGATCAGTTCAGTGCTTGTCGTTCCTGGTTTGACGTCACAAACACACCCAGCGTTCGCCCAGACACTCCCCCGTTTCTCCAGCCACTCCCGCGTTTTTTCCAGAAACGCCAGCGTTTTTTCACACACACCCATAAAACGGTCAGTTTCCGCCCAGAAACACCCACTTCCTGTCAATCACACTACGATCACCAGAACGATTAAAATTCTTTGTTACGCCGTGAGTAAAATACCAAACTTTTTTGCTAATTTACTTGGCGCAGACGCACTGCGAACATTGCGCGTGCGCAGTTTGCGACTTATCGCACCGATGCGAAGAAAAAGAACGAACGAACAACTCGGAATGAGGGCCTATGCCCACATGTATATACCGCTGCATCTGTGTATAATGCCCACATGTATATACCGCTGCACCTGTGTATAATGCCCACATGTATATACTGCTGCACCTGTGTATAATGCCCACATTAACCCCTTGGCTCATATATTGGGTGTTAATGTGGCTTTGGTACTAGCCCGTGTCTCCTGAGCCATTCACCTCACCGCACGTCCCTGGTCCCATGTATGAATCCTGTGCAGGCGCGGGACGGAGCACTCAGGGGTTAAGAGCTTGTTGCCTTGGGGGTGTGAGCTGATGCTTGGCGGATGCTGGGCGGCTTTGTATTGTTCCAGACTCCTCTAATTTACTAATTCTAATTGACTCCCACTTGCATTTTGAAATGAATGAGATTCCTGGGTCTGAGTGTTGACTTCCGGTCGTTGTATGTCCGTCGCCAGCCGCACAGGTCTCCTCTAAAGGTCCATACACACTTAACAATAAAATAAGCGACGTCGCTCATTTTCCCCCTCCTTGAGCGACGTCGCTCATTTTATCGTCAAGTGTGTATGCCGCCAGCGACGACCGATGCGCGGCCCCGCGGGTCGGCAACGATCGTCGCTGTCGGTAGGGCATGCATGAAGGATGTGGCCTGTCGTCCACGACCTTCATGCAGGGCTGGCGGGGGCGTGACGTCACTGAGCGATATGAGCGGTCATATCGCTCAGTGCGTACAGGCGGCCGCCGACCGGCCGGCCCGGGAGGGGGAAACGTTAGACGATGACGCTCACAGAGCGACATCGTCTAATGTGTATGGGCTTATAGTCCCGCATTCAGGCTTCCATGCAGCTCAGAGTCTGACTCTAACCGTTCCACTTCCTACAGGACGGAGGCAGCAGAGCGGACATGGTTTGGGTTACAGATGCCCTGGGGTAGAATGCCCGGCTGTGGTGCTGCCCACTAAGGACAGCCGATGTGTCAGGGGGTTAGACACTGATGGACGTATAGCCTCCTCTCCCTGCATTCCCTCAGGCATTACGCTTTTGCTACCATTGGCCCTGTGGTTAGTACCAGGGGGTCGTGGCAGCAGAGATGGGCACAGCTCAGATTGACCCCTCTGCGCGTTCACTGTGGCCCTCTGCGCGTTCACTCTGACCCTCTGCACGTTCACTCTGGCCCTCTGCGCGTTCACTCTGGCCCTCTGCGCGCTCACTCTTCGCCTCTGCACGCACACGGTTTACATCTGAGCGTACACTCTGCGCGCACACTCTGTACCTTTACACAGATACCGCAGGAGTTTTTAGCGGACGCACAGTAAGAAAAGAACGCTCATCTACCTTATCACCGGCAGGGCGTGCGGCCCAGACACAAGTAATAAATCTCGCACATTAGTGCACAGGGACATCCTGTCTCTGGTGCAAAACCAAGTCCTGGCCACTTACAGGGTGAATGTTTATTTTCAGTCCTCTGTGTAGGATTTAGGGGCATATCTATCATTCATGTGGCCTGCCCCTGACACAAGGAATACTTATTGGCCTGAATGTATTATTCAGGTGATGATGGCCCATCCTGGTGATCAGTCGTCGCATCCGCAATCACCTGTGTACTTCAGCCGACAACTGATGTCCAGCAGCGCATTTGTAAGGGGACGGATCCCTGGCAGGTACAGGCCATGGGCTACGACAGGCTAACGCCATCTACAGATAGCATTAGCGGCCGGGGCCACGCATGGTAAATCCGCCAGCATAGAAATAGAGTTATATTTACTAAAGGTCGATTTTGGGGTTATTTGAAATCTATCCTATTTGATGTTTGCCTTCCGGGGTTAAACACACATTTACTAACATTTAAAAATAATATAAATCAAAATCATCTGTTAATAAATGTGTATTTTAGCCCTGGAAGCCCAAAAATGCATGCAGCTGTCCCCTATCCAACTTACTAACACATTTTCTAACATAGGGGGACATTTACTAAGCAGTGATAAGAGCGGAGAAGTGAGCCAGTGAGAAGTTGCCCCATCAACCAATCAGTAGCTCTGTATAATTTTATAGTATGCAAATTATAGATGTTACTTCAGTGCTGATTGGTTACCATGGGCAACTTCTCCACTGGCTCACTTCTCCGCTCTTATCACTGCTTAGTAAATGTCCCCCTTAGTGTATAAAAAAGTGATAATTTTGGAGACATTTTTTAAAACCTATTAGTAAGTCATCGCAAACATCCAGGAGCTTATCAGAGCTGATGCTGGATAAGACAGGGCGGGGGTGACATTTCCCTGCGCACATCCCTCTTCCTGTCCTGTTATCCCCCTCAGGTGTCTGTACTCCAGGAAAATGTCCTATAATGTGATTCACATCCACCAGCCAGCTCCCTGTGTGTAAGATTCAGACATGGGGGTCTATGTACTAAGCCTTGGAAAGAGTTAAAGTGGACGGAGGTAAAGCACCAGCCAGTCAGCTCCTGTCGGCCATTTTTCAAACACAGTCTGTAACATGGCGGCAGCTGACCAGCTGATACTTTAGCTCTCTCCACTTTATCACTCTCCAAGACTTAGTACATAGAGCACCCTATCACCTCCTGTCCTGACTCTGCATTATACACAGAGGAGACGTCCATCCCATTTCCTAATAGTACTCCGACCTCCCGACAAGGGTCATAGGCTCAGGAAATGGAACCTCCCTATTTCTCTGATGGAAACAGACTATTCCGATAAGGACTCTGATCTAGGTACAAACGTGAGATTAATGACAATGCAGAAAAATATCGGACAGGAACAAACCCACATTCTTTATATATATATATATATATATATATATATATATATATATATATATATATATATATACATACATACATACATACATACATACATACATACATACATACACACATACACACATACACACATACACACATACACACACACACACTTCCATTCCAGACACATATGTCAAAAACCCCATTTCTCTAACGTCCTAAGTGGATGCTGGGGACTCCGTAAGGACCATGGGGAATAGCGGCTCCGCAGGAGACTGGGCACATCTAAAGAAAGCTTTAGGACTACCTGGTGTGCACTGGCTCCTCCCCCTATGACCCTCCTCCAAGCCTCAGTTAGATCTTTGTGCCCGAACGAGAAGGGTGCACACTAGGGGCTCTCCTGAGCTTCTTAGTGAAAGTTTTAGTTTAGGTTTTTTATTTTCAGTGAGACCTGCTGGCAACAGGCTCACTGCATCGAGGGACTAAGGGGAGAAGAAGCGAACTCACCTGCGTGCAGAGTGGATTGGGCTTCTTAGGCTACTGGACATTAGCTCCAGAGGGATGATCACAGGCCCAGCTTGGATGGGTCCCAGAGCCGCGCCGCCGGCCCCCTTACAGAGCCAGAAGGCAGAAGAGGTCCGGAAAATCGGCGGCAGAAGACGTCCTGTCTTCAACAAGGTAGCGCACAGCACTGCAGCTGTGCGCCATTGCTCTCAGCACACTTCACACTCCGGTCACTGAGGGTGCAGGGCGCTGGGGGGGGGCGCCCTGAGACGCAATAAAAACACCTTTTTTGGCAAAAAATGCATCACATATAGCTCCTGGGCTATATGGATGCATTTAACCCCTGCCAAAATACATAGAAAAACGGGAGATAGGCTCCGCCCCCTTATCGGCGGCCTTATCTCCTCAGCACACTGGCGCCATTTTCCCTCACAGCTCCGTTGGAGGGAAGCTCCCTGGCTCTCCCCTGCAGTCACTACACTACAGAAAGGGTTAAAAAAGAGAGGGGGGCACTAATTAGGCGCAGTATTAACTATACAGCAGCTATAAGGGGAAAAACACTTATATAAGGTTATCCCTGTATATATATAGCGCTCTGGTGTGTGCTGGCAAACTCTCCCTCTGTCTCCCCAAAGGGCTAGTGGGGTCCTGTCCTCTATCAGAGCATTCCCTGTGTGTGTGCTGTATGTCGGTACTTTTGTGTCGACATGTATGAGGAGAAAAATGATGTGGAGACGGAGCAGATTGCCTGTAATAGTGATGTCACTCCCTAGGGGGTCGACACCTGAGTGGATGAACTGTTGGAAGAAATTACGTGACAGTGTCAGCTCTGTGTAAAAGACAGTGGTTGACATGAGACAGCCGGCTACTCAGCTTGTGCCTGTCCAGACGTCTCATAGGCCGTCAGGGGCTCTAAAGCGCCCGTTACCTCAGATGGCAGATATAGACGCCGACACGGATACTGACTCCAGTGTCGACGGTGAAGAGACAAATGTGACTTCCAGTAGGGCCACACGTTACATGATTGAGGCAATGAAAAATGTTTTACACATTTCTGATAATACGAGTACCACCAAAAAGGGGTATTATGTTCGGTGAGGAAAAACTACCTGTAGTTTTCCTGAATCTGAGAAATTAAATGAGGTGTGTGATGATGCGTGGGTTTCCCCCGATAACAACTGATAATTTCTAAAATGTTATTGGCATTATATCCTTTCCCGCCAGAGGTTAGGGTGCGTTGGGAAACACCCCCTAGGGTGGATAAAGCGCTCACACGCTTGTAAGGGCTCTACCCTCTCCTGAGATGGCCGCCCTTAAGGATCCTGCTGATAGAAAGCAGGAGGGTATCCGAAAATGTATTTACACACATACTGGTGTTATACTGCGACCAGCAATCGCCTCAGCCTGGATGTGCAGTGCTGGGTTGGCGTGGTCGGATTCCCTGACTGAAAATATTGATACCCTAGATAGGGACAGTATATTTTTGCCTATAGAGCATTTAAAAGATGCATTTCTATATATGCGTGATGCACAGCGGAATATTTGCCGACTGGCATCAAGTCTAAGTGCGTTGTTCATTTCTACCAGTAGAGGGTTATGGACACGTCAGTGGTCAGGTGATGCGTATTCCAAACGGCATTTGGAAGTATTGCCTTATTAAGGGGAGGAGTTATTTGGGGTCGGTCTTTCAGACCTGGTGGCCACGGCAACAGCTGGGAAATCCACGTTTGTACCCCAGGTCGCCTCTCAACATGAGAAGACGCCGTATTATCAGGCGCAGTCTTTTCATGGACAAAGGGGCAAAAGGTTCCTCATTTCTGCCCCGTGACAGAGGGAGAGGAAAAAGGCTGCAGAAATCAGCCAGTTCCCAGGAACAGAAACCCTCTCCCGCCTCTGCCAAGCCCTCAGTATACGCTGGGGCTTTACAAGCAGAATCAAGCACGGTGGGGGGCCCGTCTCAATGAATTTCAGCGCGCAGGGGGCATACTCGCAAGTAGACCCCTGGATCCTTCAGGTGATATCTCAGGGGTACAAATTAGAATTCGAGACGTCTCCCCCTCGCTGTTTCCTAAAGTCGGCTTTACCGATGTCTCCTTCTGACAGGGAGACAGTTTTGGGAGCCATTCACAAGCTGTATTCCCAGCAGGTGATAATCAAGATACCCCTCCTGCAACAGGGAACGGGGTATTATTCCACACTGTGGTGGTACCGAAGCCGGACGGCTCGGTGAGACCGATTCTAAATCTAAAATCTTTGAACACTTACATACAGAGGTTCAAATTCAAGATTGAGTCACTCAGAGCAGTGATTGCGAACCTGGAAGAAGGGGACTACATGATGTCTCGGGACATCAAGGATGCTTACCTTCATGTCAAAATTTACCCTTCTCACCAAGGGTACCTCAGGTTTATAGTACAGAACTGTCACTATCAGTTCAGACGCTGCCGTATGGATGGTCCACGGCACCCCGGGTCTTTACCAAGGTAATGGCCGAAATGATGATATTCCTTCGAAGGAAGGGAATTTTAGTTATCCCTTACTTGGACAATTCCCTGATAAGGGTAAGATCCAGGGAACAGTTGGAGGTCGGTGTAGCACTATCTAAGGTAGTGTTGCGGCAGCACGATTGGATTCTCAATATTCCAAAATCGCAGCTGGTTCCGACGACTTGTCTTCTGTTCCTAGGGATGATCCTGGACACAGTCCAGAAAAAGGTGTTTCTCCCGGAGGAGAAAGCCAGGGAGTTATCCGAGCTAGTCAGGAACCTCCTAAAACCGAGCCAAGTCTCAGTGCATCAATGCACAAGGGTTCTGGGTAAAATGGTGGCTTCCTACGAAGCAATCCCATTCGGCAGATTCCACGCAAGAACTTTCCAGTGGGACCTGCTGGACAAATGGTCCGGGTCGCATCTTCAGATGCATCAGCGGATAACCCTGTCACCAAGGACAAGGGTGTCCCTCCTGTGGTGGTTGCAGAGTGCTCATCTTCTAGAGGGCCGCAGATTCGGCATTCAGGACTGGGTCCTGGTGACCACGGATGCCAGCCTGCGAGGCTGGGGAGCAGTCACACAGGGAAGGAATATCCAGGGCTTATGGTCAAGCCTGGAGACATCACTTCACATAAATATCCTGAAGCTAAGGGACATTTACAATGCTCTAAGCTTAGCAAGACCTCTGCTTCAAGGTCAGCCGGTGTTGATCCAGTCGGACAACATCACGGCAGTCACCCACGTAAACAGACAGGGTGGCACAAGAAGCAGGAGGGCAATGGCAGAAGCTGCAAGGATTCTTCGCTGGGCGGAAAATCATGTGATAGCACTGTCGGCAGTATTCATTCCGGGAGTGGACAACTGGGAAGCAGACTTCCTCAGCACGACCTCCACCCGGGAGAGTGGGGACTTCACCCAGAAGTCTTCCACATGATTATAAACCGTTGGAAAAAACTCGACAGGTATTGCGCCAGGTCCAGGGACCCTCAGGCAATAGCTGTAGACGCTCTGGTAACACCGTGGGTGTACCAGTCAGGGTAGGTGTTCCCTCCTCTGCCTCTCATACCCAAGGTACTGAGATTGATAAGATGGAGAGGAGTAAGCACTATATTCGTGGCTCCGGATTGGCCAAGAAGGACTCGGTAACCGGAACTTCAAGAGATGCTCACGGAGGATCCGTGGCCTCTACCTTTAAGAAGGGACCTGCTCCAGCAAGGACCCTGTCTGTTCCAAGACTTACCGCGGCTGCGTTTGACGGCATGGCGGTTGAACGCCGGATCCTGAAGGAAAAAAGGCATTCCGGATGAAGTCATCCCTATCCTGATCAAAGCCAGGAAGGATGTAACCGCAAAAACATTATCACCGCAATTGGCGAAAATATGTTGCGTGGTGCGAGGCCAGTAAGGCCCGACGGAGGAAATTCAACTGGGTCGATTCCTACGTTTCCTGCAAACAGGAGTGTCTATGGGCCTGAAATTGGGGTCCATTAAGGTTCAAATTTCGGCCCTGTCAATTTTCTTCCAAAAAGAACTAGCTTCAGTCCCTGAAGTTCAGACGTTTGTAAAAGGGGTACTGCATATACAGCCTCCTTTTGTGCCTCCAGTGGCACTTTGGGATATCAATGTAGTTTTGGGTTCCAAAAGTCACATTGGTTTGAACCACTTAAATCTGTGGAGTTAAAATATCTCACATGGAAAGTGGTCATGCTGTTGGCCCTGGCCTTGGGCCAGGCACGTGTCAGAATTGGCGGCTTTATCCTGAAAAAGCCCTTATCTGGTTTCCATTCGGACAGGGCGGAATTGAGGACTCGTCCTCAGTTTCTCCCTAAGGTGGTTTCAGCGTTTCACCTGAACCAACCTATTTGTGGTGCCTGCGGCTACTAGGGACTTGGAGGACTCCAAGTTGCTAGACGTTGTCAGGGCCCTGAAAATATATGTTTCCAGGACGGCTGGAGTCAGGAAATCTGACTCGCTGTTTATCCTGTATGCACCCAACAAGCTGGGTGCTCCTGCTTCTAAGCAGACTATTGCTCGTTGGATTTGTAGTACAATTCAGCTTGCACATTCTGTGGCAGGCCTGCCACAGCCAAAAATATGTAAATGCCCATTCCACAAGGAAGGTGGGCTCATCTTGGGCGGCTGCCCGAGGGGTCTCGGCTTTACAACTTTGCCGAGCAGCTACTTGGTCAGGAGCAAATACGTTTCTAAAATTCTACAAAATTGATATCCTGGCTGAGGAGGACCTGGAGTTCTCTCATTTGGTGCTGCAGAGTCATCCGCACTCTCCCGCCCGTTTGGGAGCTTTGGTATAATCCTCATGGTCCTTACGGAGTCCCCAGCATCCACTTAGGACGTTAGAGAAAATAAGAATTTACTTACCGATAATTCTATTTCTTATAGTCCGTAGTGGATGCTGGGCGCCCGTCCCAAGTGCGGATTGTCTGCAATACTGGTACATAGTTATTGTTACCAAAAAATCGGGTTATTGCTGTAGTGAGCCATCTTTTCTAGAGGCTCCTCTGTTATCATGCTGTTAACTGGGTTCAGATCACAAGTTATACGGTGTGATTGGTGTGGCTGGTATGAGTCTTACCCGGGATTCAAAATCCTTCCTTATTGTGTACGCTCGTCCGGGCACAGTATCCTAACTGAGGCTTGGAGGAGGGTCATAGGGGGAGGAGCCAGTGCACACCAGATAGTCCTAAAGCTTTCTTTAGATGTGCCCAGTCTCCTGCGGAGCCGCTATTCCCCATGGTCCTTACGGAGTCCCCAGCATCCACTACGGACTATGAGAAATAGAATTATCGGTAAGTAAATTCTTATTTTCTCTGACGTCCTAGTGGATGCTGGGTACTCCTTAAGGACCATGGGGAATAGACGGGCTCCGCAGGAGACTGGGCACTTCTTTAAAGAAAAGATTAGGTACTACATCTGGTGTGCACTGGCTCCTCCCTCTATGCCCCTCCTCCAGACCTCAGTTAGAATCTGTGCCCGGCCAGAGCTGGATGCACTCTAGGGGCTCTCCTGAGCTTCCTAGAAAGAAAAGTATTTGTTAGGTTTTTTATTTTCAGTGAGATCTGCTGCATACTTACCTACTTTTCTTCTCTCCTCTCCGGGAGATACTCGGAGAGGAGAAGCAGGTGGGCGGCGACGGAGGCGGGGCTGGGTCAATGACGTCACCGGGCCCGCCCACTACACAAGCAAATACCGCTATTGGGCGGTATTTGCATATGGGCGGAGCTTCAATTACGCGATTAGCATATAATCGCGTCATTAAGCCCCGCCCCCTCCGCCGGGTCCTTGATTCAGCACAGTTTAGCTCCCCATTCTGCCCACTTTCCTAGTAAGTGGGCAGAATGCGGGAGGGGTGCCCACTCTTCCGGGGCTGCGGGGGACTACCCGAGAAACCGTGTGTCTCCCGCAGAATCCGGGAGAGTAGGCAAGTCTGATCTGCTGGCAACAGACTCACTGCTACGTGGGACTTAGGGGAGAGAAGCAAACCTACCTGCTTGCAGCTAGCTTGTGCTTCTAGGCTACTGGACACCATTAGCTCCAGAGGGATCGAACACAGGGCCCGACCTCGATCGTCCGTTCCCGGAGCCGCGCCGCCGTCCCCCTTGCAGAGCCAGAAGACGGAAGAAACCGGAGGAAATCGGCGGCTGAAGACTTCGGTCTTCAATAAGGTAGCGCACAGCACTGCAGCTGTGCGCCATTGCTCCCACAGCACACCACACGCTCCGGTCACTGGTGGGTGCAGGGCGCTGGGGGGGGGGTGCCCTGGGCTGCAATTAAGATACCTTTTGGCAATAAAAAGCACATAATACAGTGTTTAACACTGTATATGTGCGGAAACCCCTGCCATTAACGATATAAAAAGCGGGAGAAGCCCGCCGTTGAAGGGGCGGGGCTATCTACCTCAGCACAGCCAGCGCCATTTTCTCTTCACAGCTCCGCTGGAAGGACGCTCCCCGGCTCTCCCCTGCAGTATACACTACAGAAAGGGTAAAAAAGAGAGGGGGGGCACATAAATTTAGGCGCAAATTGTGATATAAGCAGCTATAGGGGGAAAATTCACTTTGTGTATAGTGTCTATCCCTCTGTTATATAGCGCTCTGGTGTGTGCTGGCATACTCTCTCTCTGTCTCCCCAAAGGACTTTGTGGGGTCCTGTCCTCAGTCAGAGCATTCCCTGTGTGTGTGTGCGGTGTGTCGGTACGGCTGTGTCGACATGTTTGATAAGGACGCTTACGTGGAGGCGGAGCAGGTGCCGATAAGTGTGATGTCGCCCCTGCGGGGCCGACACCTGAGTGGATGGATATGTGGAAGGTATTAACCGACAGTGTCAACTCCTTGCATAAAAGGTTCGATGACACAGCTTTGGGACAGCCGGCATCTCAGCCCGCGCCTGCCCAGGCATCTCAGAGGCCGTCAGGGGCTCAAAAACGCCCGCTACCTCAGATGGCAGACACAGATGTCGACACGGAGTCTGACTCCAGTGTCGACGAGGATGAGACAAATATACAATCCACTAGGGCCATCCGATGCATTATTACGGCAATGAAAAATGTGTTGCACATTTCTGACATTAACCCGGTTACCACAAAAAAGGGTATTATGTTTGGGGAGAAAAAGCAGCCTGTGACTTTTCCCCCATCTGATGAGTTAAATGAATTGTGTGAAGAAGCGTGGGGTTCCCCAGATAAGAAACTAGTAATTTCTAAGCGGTTACTAATGGCGTACCCTTTCCCGCCATCAGATAGGTTACGCTGGGAGACATCCCCTAAGGTGGACAAGGCGCTCACACGCTTATCAAAAAAGGTGGCACTGCTGTCTCAGGATACGGCCGCCTTAAAGGAGCCTGCAGATAGAAAGCAGGAGGCTATCCTGAAGTCTGTGTATACACACTCAGGTACTATACTGAGACCTGCTATTGCTTCAGCATGGATGTGTAGTGCTGCAGCAGCGTGGTCTGATTCCCTGTCTGATAACATTGATTCCCTTGACAGGGACACTATATTGCTAACCATAGCGCATATTAAAGACGTAGTCTTATATATGAGAGATGCACAGAGGGACATTTGCCGGCTGGCATCTAGAATTAATGCGATGTCCATTTCTGCCAGGAGAGTATTATGGACTCGGCAGTGGACAGGTGATGCTGATTCTAAAAGGCACATGGAAATTTTGCCTTATAAGGGTGAAGAATTGTTTGGGGACGGTCTTTCGGACCTCGTATCCACAGCAACAGCTGGGAAGTCGACTTTTTTACCTCAGGTTCCCTCACAGCCTAAGAAAGCACTGTATTATCAAGTACAGTCCTTTCGGCCTCAGAAAGGCAAGCGGGTTAGAGGCGCGTCCTTACTGCCCAGAGGCAGGGGTAGAGGGAAAAAGCTGCACCATACAGCCAGTTCCCAAGAACAAAAATCCTCCCCTGCTTCCACTAAGTCCACCGCATGACGCTGGGGCTCCACATGTGGAGCCAGGTGCGGTGGGGGCCCGTCTCCGGAACTTCAGCGACCAGTGGGTTCGCTCACAGGTGGATCTCTGGGTTCTACAAGTGGTATCTCAGGTATACAAGCTGGAATTCGAGACGTCTCCCCCTCGCCGTTACCTCAAATCAGCCTTGCCAGCTACTCCCCAGGACAGGGAGGTAGTACTGGCGGCAATTCACAAGCTGTACCTCCAGCAGGTGATAATCAAAGTTCCCCTCCTTCAACAGGGACGGGGTTACTATTCCACAATGTTTGTGGTACCGAAACCAGACGGTTCGGTGAGACCCATTCTAAATTTGAAATCCTTGAACACTTATATAAGGAAGTTCAAGTTCAAAATGGAATCGATCAGGGCGGTTATTGCAAGTCTGGAAGAGGGGGATTACATGGTATCACTGGACATCAAGGATGCTTACCTACATGTCCCCATTTACCCACCTCACCAGGTGTACCTCCGTTTTGTGGTACAGGACTGCCATTACCAATTCCAGACGTTGACGTTTGGTCTGTCCACGGCACCGAGGGTATTTACTAAAGTAATGGCCGAAATGATGATACTCCTTCGAAAGAAGGGAGTTATAATTATCCCGTACTTGGACGATCTCCTTATAAAGGCGAGGTCCAGGGAGCAGTTGTTGGTCGGAGTAGCACTATCTCAGGAAGTGCTACAACAGCACGGCTGGATTCTGAATATCCCGAAGTCGCAGCTGGTTCCTACGACGCGTCTGCTGTTCCTGGGTATGATTCTGGACACAGAACAAAAGAAGGTGTTTCTCCCGGAGGAGAAGGCCAAGGAGTTTTCATCTCTGGTCAGAGACCTCCTAAAACCAAAACACGTGTCGGTGCATCACTGCACGCGAGTCCTGGGAAAGATGGTAGCTTCTTACGAGGCAATTCCATTCGGCAGATTCCATGCAAGGATCTTTCAGTGGGATCTGTTAGACAAGTGGTCCGGATCGCATCTTCAGATGCATCGGCTGATCACCCTGTCCCCGAAGGCCAGGGTGTCTCTGTTGTGGTGGCTGCAGAGTGCTCATCTACTCGAGGGCCGCAGATTCGGCATACAGGACTGGGTCCTGGTGACCACGGATGCAAGCCTCCGAGGTTGGGGGGCAGTCACTCAGGGAAGAAACTTCCAAGGACAATGGTCGAGTCAGGAAGCTTCCCTACACATAAATATTCTGGAACTAAGGGCCATTTACAATGCCCTAAGTCAGGCAAAACCCCTGCTTCAAAACCAGCCGGTGCTGATTCAGTCAGACAACATCACGGCGGTCGCCCATGTAAACCGACAGGGCGGCACAAGAAGCAGGATGGCGATGGCAGAAGCCACAAGGATTCTCCGATGGGCGGAAAATCACGTGATAGCACTGTCAGCAGTGTTCATTCCGGGAGTGGACAACTGGGAAGCAGACTTCCTCAGCAGGCACGACCTCCACCCGGGAAAGTGGGGACTTCATCCAGAAGTCTTCCAGCTGATTGTAAATCGTTGGGAAAGGCCACAGGTGAACATGATGGCGTCCCGCCTCAACAAAAAGCTAAAAAGATATTGCGCCAGGTCAAGGGACCATCAGGCGATAGCTGTGGACGCTCTAGTGACACCGTGGGTGTACCAGTCGGTTTATGTGTTCCCTCCTCTTCCTCTCATACCCAAGGTACTGAGGATAGTAAGAAAGAGAGGAGTAAGAACTATACTCATCGTTCCGGATTGGCCAAGAAGGACTTGGTACCCAGAACTACAAGAAATGATCTCAGAGGACCCTTGGCCTCTGCCGCTCCGACAGGACCTGCTACAGCAGGGGCCCTGTCTGTTCCAAGACTTACCGCGGCTGCGTTTGACGGCATGGCGGTTGAACGCCGGATCCTGATGGAAAAGGGCATTCCGGTTGAAGTCATTCCTACGCTGATAAAAGCTAGGAAGGATGTGACAGCAAAACATTATCACCGCATATGGCGAAAATATGTTGCTTGGTGTGAGGCTATGAAGGCCCCAACAGAGGAATTTCAGCTGGGTCGATTTCTGCACTTCCTACAGTCAGGAGTGACTATGGGCCTAAAATTGGGATCCATTAAAGTCCAGATTTCGGCCCTGTCTATTTTCTTTCAAAAAGAACTGGCTTCACTGCCTGAAGTTCAGACGTTTGTTAAGGGAGTGCTGCATATTCAGCCCCCTTTTGTGCCTCCAGTGGCACCTTGGGATCTCAACGTTGTGTTGGATTTCCTAAAATCACATTGGTTTGAGCCACTTCAGACCGTGGAGTTTAAATATCTCACGTGGAAAATGGTCATGCTTTTGGCCTTGGCTTCGGCTAGGCGTGTGTCAGAATTGGCGGCTTTGTCATGTAAGAGCCCCTATCTGATCTTCCATATGGACAGGGCAGAATTGAGGACTCGTCCCCAATTTCTCCCTAAGGTGGTATCAGCGTTTCATTTGAACCAACCTATTGTGGTGCCTGCGGCTACTCGGGACTTGGAGGCTTCCAAGCTGCTGGATGTAGTCCGGGCCCTGAAAATCTATGTTTCCAGGACGGCTAGAGTCAGAAAAACTGACTCGCTGTTTATCCTGCATGCACCCAACAAGCTGGGTGCTCCTGCTTCTAAGCAGACTATTGCTCGCTGGATCTGTTGCACGATTCAACTTGCACATTCTGCGGCTGGACTGCCGCATCCTAAATCAGTCAAAGCCCATTCCACGAGGAAGGTGGGCTCTTCTTGGGCGGCTGCCCAAGGGGTCTCGGCTTTACAACTTTGCCGAGCTGCTACCTGGTCGGGATCAAACACGTTTGCAAAATTCTACAAGTTTGATACCCTGGCTGAGGAGGACCTTGAGTTTGCTCATTCGGTGCTGCAGAGTCATCCGCACTCTCCCGCCCGTTTGGGAGCTTTGGTATAATCCCCATGGTCCTTACGGAGTACCCAGCATCCACTAGGACGTCAGAGAAAATAAGATTTTACTCACCGGTAAATCTATTTCTCGTAGTCCGTAGTGGATGCTGGGAACCGGTCCCAAAGTGCGGACTCTCTGCAATACATGTATATAGTTATTGCTTAACTAAAGGGTTATTGTTCTGAGCCATCAGTTTAATGAGGCTCAGTTATTGTTCATACTGTTAACTGGGTATAGTTATCACGAGTTGTACGGTGTGATTGGTGTGGCTGGTATGAGTCTTACCCTGGATTCCAAATCCTTTCCTTGTAATGTCAGCTCTTCCGGGCACAGTTTCCCTAACTGAGGTCTGGAGGAGGGGCATAGAGGGAGGAGCCAGTGCACACCAGATGTAGTACCTAATCTTTTCTTTAAAGAAGTGCCCAGTCTCCTGAGGAGCCCGTCTATTCCCCATGGTCCTTACGGAGTACCCAGCATCCACTACGGACTACGAGAAATAGATTTACCGGTGAGTAAAATCTTATTAATACACAAAAACATAACGCATATATCAACGTGCAAAATGTCGACATGTGCATAATTGCATAATGATGACATTTATCATGTCCACACCAGAATGTCGACGGTATGTTTTAGTGTTCTTTTTAGGGTTAAGGCTATGGTTACATTTAGGGTTAGGGGTTTCAGTTAGGGTACAATATGCAAAAGAAGAAGTAGGTCAACATTATGAACATGTCGACATATTCTTTTCCTGGCGACCTAATGCCCCTGTCAACACCCAGATTGTCAACATTCTGCACATGTCAACATTGTTGTGTCGACACCCCACAAACACACAACGGTAATTGCTATTGTGTGAAACAATGGTATTGGAGGAAAAGAATTGTGGGTTTGTGTCGGCACTTTCTGGCAGATCTGAGACAGACTCTGCGGACGTCAGTCTTCGTTCTTCTGGTGGTGGGCATATACTTAGCTAGACCTTGGGAATATGGAGCCTGAGGGTGAGGTGTGTGTGTGTGGGGGGGGGGGGGGGGTGTGTGCAGCCACTGAGGGTCACCAGACTACCATAAAGTGTATTTACTGACCCGGAACTGGGAGTACTTTGGGGAATTGTCACCGCCAAAATATGTGATGTCTGGCGGCCAAATGCGAAACGAGGAGAATATTTTGTAGTTTCTAAAATGTTGCTCAACACTAGGACCAAGTTTTTGGGAAACTACCGCCAGCAACAGAATTGATTTACAATGTTTAGTCGCAGGCTAGAGCATTTCCGGGGCTGATGTACAGCCACTCCGCAGCTGTCGTCCATGATAATGTTTAGTGTCGGAACAAAATCTCTGGTCAGATCGCAACACTAATAAACAACTGAGCAAGGCCTCAGGCCCCCCAAGCATTTGTCCTAATGCTTTCTTGTTGTTGTTCCTTCATAACATGACACGTGCCGGAAAACCCTCAAAATCCCCGGAAAATGATTGATGTTCATGGTGCTTAGTAATAGAAAAACCACCGGTGGAAGCAGAACTGCAAAATCGCCAGCCCCGGTTCATTTCTTTAGGGTGTTTACGCCTGCTGTCTATTTATTTACCCTAAATTGTTCATAGATACAACAGGAAACATACAACGACGAGCTCCGGGAATAATACGGAAAGAAACGCAGCTATAATGCATGAAATAAAGCCTACAACTATCTTATGTAATCTCTAAACCCCTCTCCAATGCATTTTCTTGTTCGTGACTGTGGGCCTGTTACCCAATTGTACACATGCATTTGCTGTTGCGATTTTTCGGCCTACGGAGTAGCAACGCAATGCAAGCGAAGCTGCCGCCCACGTTTGTGATCACAGCTGTAGGCAGAAGCACGCCCCAAAAACAGCCGCAACACACCTGCGTTTTTACCGCCAGTTCCGGTTACTTCCCCCAAATGGGCTCTGACTGTCAATGGGGGTCATTCCGAGTTGATCGTAGCTGTGCTAAATTTAGCACAGCTACGATCAGGAACACAGACATGCGGGGGGATGCTCAGCACAGGGCTAGTCCGCCCCACATGTCAGTCCCTGCCCTGTCGCTGAAGTACAAAAGCATCGCCCAGCGGCGATGCTTTTGTACTTGAAGAGTAGCTCCCTGTCATCGCAGCTTTTGCGTGCTGGCAGTGAGCTACTTGTCGCTGCCCAGCTCGCAGCAGCTGCGTTTGACGTTGCGCAGCCGCTGCGGCCCGCCACGCCTGCGTTGGCCAGACCATGCCCATAAAACGGCGGGCAAACGCCACCGTGCAACCTCCTCCTGCCCAGCGACCGTCTCTGCCTGTCAATCAGGCAGAGGCGATTGCAAGCAACAACAGCCGTCGGCAGTCAGCCATGCACCGGCGCACAGCGGTGTCGGCGCATGCGCAGTTCTGGCCTGAACACTGCGAAGAACTGCAGCGAGCGTTCAGGTCAGAATGACCCCCAATCACTCTGAGAATAAACCCTCACTGCGAGCGGCATTTGCAAAGGTTCCTTGACGCGTGCGCTGTGCGTCCACGGAGCGTGCGCAGTCTTCTGATCAGTTGCGTGAACATTGGCATTGTGTACAAAGCAGGATCGGGCTCTGTGTGCGCCCGAGAGCCGCTGAGCTGATTTATCAATGGGCGGATGCTGGTATCCTATAGCCTAGTACCTTTTCTCTGGCCGTCCTGTACAGGAAAGGGTTACCGGCGGAGACTGCGTCCTCGTAGCTTTGCATGTGAAGACTATTACACAAGTCTCCCAGCAGTAACAGATGAAAAACATGTTGTGTGATAAAGTGGTCAAATGTGTTTTTCTTCTATCATTTTTGTCTATTTTTAAACATTATTATAATTTTATACTGTAAGTGAAACCGAGTCTGAACACATACACGCACGCAAAGGCTGGAGGAGTAACGCAGCCAGCTAACCCTTACTGCGCAGCGCCAGGCCCCCCCCCCCCTTATAATTTGACACCAGAATGGATTTAAAAATAAACAAATAGTGATAACGAGGGAAAATAAACTGCCTGAGAAAAGGTTTTATCATCGATTAACAGGCCCTAGATTACCAGAGAGAATGTTTGTTAGTGAGATGCATTGTTGTCATTTTCTGACTTCTGTGCTTTCCAGCCAAGCTTTTATCCAATCAGGCAGATAAGTGCTTTGTCCTGAGATATGACAGAACTGCTGTCTGCATTTTCCTGTATTCACTGCAGGGAGGACAGCAGAGCTGCAACATATCCAGGGACAGTGGGAAAACTCTGACCGATAGTAGATACGTCCCTCTCTACCTACAGCTATGGAGGACTGCACCTTGTGCATACTGCTAGGCCTGGTGACAGATCAGGTGGTGGTGTCTGCTCTGCTCTCAGCTATCAATGTCTGTGCCTCATGCATCCTCCATAGCCTGGTGACAGATCAGGTGGTGTCTCCTCCCGCTCTCTGCTATAGAGGTCTGTGCCTCATGCATACTCCTAGGCCTGGTGACAGATCAGGTGGTGGGGTCTCCTCCCACTCTCTGCTATAGAGGTCTGTACCTCATGCATACTCCTGGCCTGGTGATGGTGGTGAGGTCTCCCGCTCTATGCTATAGATGCTTGTACCTCATGCATACTCCTGGCCTGGTGATGGTGGTGAGGTCTCCCGCTCTATGCTATAGATGCTTGTACCTCATGCATCCTCCATAGCCTGGTGACAGATCAGGTGGTGGGGTCTCCTCCCGCTCTCTGCTATAGAGGTCTGTACCTCATGCATACTCCTAGACCTGGTGACACATCAGGTGGTGGGGTCTCCTCCTGCTATAGAGGCCTGTACCTCATGCATACTCCTAGGCCTGGTGACAGGTCAGGTGGTGGGGTCTCCTCCCGCTCCCTGCTATAGAGGTCTGTACCTCATGCATCCTCCATAGCCTGGTGACAGGTCAGGTGGTGGGGTCTCCTCCCGCTCCCTGCTATAGAGGCCTGTACCTCATGCATCCTCCATAGCCTGGTGACAGATCAGGTGGTGGGGTCTCCTCCCGCTCTCTGCTATAGAGGTCTGTACCTCATGCATACTCCTAGGCCTGGTGACAGATCAGGCGGTGGGGTCTCCTCCCGCTCCCTGCTATAGAGGCCTGTACCTCATGCATACTCCTAGGCCTGGTGACAGATCAGGTGGTGGGGTCTCCTCCCGCTCCCTGCTATAGAGGTCTGTGCCTCATGCATCCTCCATAGCCTGGTGACAGGTCAGGTGGTGGGGTCTCCTCCCGCTCTATGCTATAGATGCTTGTACCTCATGCATTCTCCATAGCCTGGTGGTGGTGGTGAGGTCTCCTCCCGCTCTCTGCTATAGATGCTTGTACCTCATGCATTCTCCATAGCCTGGTGGTGGTGGTGAGGTCTCCTCCCGCTCTCTGCTATAGAGGCCTGTACCTCATGCATCCTCCATAGCCTGGTGGTGGTGGTGAGGTCTCCTCCCGCTCTCTGCTATAGAGGCCTGTACCTCATGCATTCTCCATAGCCTGGTGGTGGTGGTGAGGTCTCCTCCCGCTCTCTGCTATAGAGGCCTGTACCTCATGCATCCTCCATAGCCTGGTGGTGGTGGTGAGGTCTCCTCCCGCTCTCTGCTATAGAGGCCTGTACCTCATGCATCCTCCATAGCCTGGTGGTGGTGGTGGTGAGGTCTCCTCCCGCTCTCTGCTATAGAGGCCTGTACCTCATGCATTCTCCATAGCCTGGTGGTGGTGGTGAGGTCTCCTCCCGCTCTCTGCTATAGAGGCCTGTACCTCATGCATCCTCCATAGCCTGGTGGTGGCAGTG